>NW_026530535.1:4992660-5256338 GCF_024509145.1 Vidua macroura | reverse complement strand
CTTGCAGAAAATATTAAGGTTACTCCACCCTCAGAAGTTAGGTTGTTGCAATATGTGGGTAATTTGCTTTTATCAGGGGAACAGGAAAAGGTGGTTGAAGAGGCTACTGCAAAGTTGCTTGATTTTCTTGCTAAAAAGATATTTAGAATGTCTGAAAAGAAAGCACAGTTGGTAGAGAAAAAGGTTAAATATTTGGGACACATTTTGACTGGAGGTTTATGGTGTATTGATCCAGAAAGAATACAAGGAATTTTACAAGTACCTTTATCCCAGACTAAAAAAAGAGTTGTGGCAGTTTTTAGGGTTGGTGGTATACTGCAGAGCATGGATTGAGGATTTTTCTGTTTTAGCCAGACCTTTATATAACTTTTTAACCCAAAACAGTCCTAATGTTGTGGTATGGACACCAGAAGGAGAGCGAAGCTTTAGAAAATTAAAAGACAAATTGATTAATGTCCCAGTCTTAGCTCTTCCAGACTCAGAAAAGGAATTTGAGTTATACGTGGATGTTAAACAGGGCCATGCTAAAGGATTTTTGGTACAAGAACATGGGGGAACACGACAGCTTGTTGTTTATTTTTCTAAGGTGTTAGACCCAGTGGCCAGAGGCTGGCCTCATTGTCTGCAGAATTGTGCAGCCACGACTTTGATGGTGCCAAAAACTGACAATGGGAAAATATCTGATTGTTAAAGTTTTGTATCAAATTAAAGCTTTGTTAACCAAAAGAGCCTCTAAATGGATGACCAGCGCTCAGTTATTACAGTACGAATCTTGTTTAATGGAACAGGAAGATTTAGAAGTGGCAAGTGGGGAAGAGTTTAACCCAGCCTCCTGACTGAATGACCCTGGAGAGAGGGGCCAGGAAGAAACCCATGACTGCATTCAGGTGATAGATCTCCAGACCCTGGCTAGGGAAGATTTACAAGACACTCCCTGGCCTGAGGAAAAAAATGTGTTTATTGATGGGTCTTCAAGGGTGATAGAAGGGAAGCGATTTACAGGATGCACTATCATTAAAGGGAAGGGAATTAGAGGAAGGGTGGAGGTTGCCGCCCACATGGTCAGCTCAGACAGTGGAGCTGTATGTGCTTGTGAGAACCGGTGAATTATTGTGGGACAAGATAGTGAATATTTTCACTGATTCTAAATATGCATATGGGGTGATACATGCATTTGGGAAATTATGGGAAGAAAGGGGTTTATTAACCTGTAGGAGAAAAATGTTATCCCATGAGAACTTAATTTCTTGCCTATTGGAGATGGTGAATTTACCAAAAGGAGTGGCAATAATACATGTTAGGAGACACCAGGCACGTGCTCAGAGAAGGCAATAGGTCATGGACTGGCTAATGAAGAGACTCAGAAAACTGCACTGTTGCCAGAAATTTCTGAGATGCTCTTCTTATTCCTAGTAGCCCCACTGCTGCCAGAGAAACTGTCTTTTCCACCAGAAGAGCTTGAGATAATTAAAAATAGTAGAGCAGACAAAAGAGGGGATAATTGGTTTACAAGGGATGATAAACAGTCAATACCAAAAGCTCTGGCCCTACAAATATTAAAACAGTTCCATGAAGGAAGTAATTGTGTTGCATGCCGGGTTGGTTCAGTTAGGGGATTTAATAAATGTTAATTAGTCGGTTCTCTGTACCCCTAATTTCCCCCCACAATGGTTCGCTCCAAGTTGTCTACCATAGGAGCTCTTACATGTCCATCCTATAGCCACCCCCTGTTTATTCCTGAAAGTTCTGTGTCAGTCACCCCCATCCTTGCAATCCTAGTCCCAGAACACTGTACCCACCTCTGTTATGTTCCTGTAGGTTGCTGTGATCCATGTCACTCCCCTGTCGTCTGTCCCCATTGGGCAAGGGGGGCTTTCGCCCCTGTCTGCCTGCCCCCTATTTAACCCAATGCCTCCATTATTCAATCGCCATTTTGTCCTCGCGTGCGACCTGGGAACCGCCGCTCCAGCCACCTCAGCGGCCACGTGGAAATAAACATTCTCCAGCCATGCAGGCAAGGTGTGCCTTCTCTCATCCCTTTGCTTCCTCTCAGCATACGGCTACGAAAGCTGCATTACCCACACCGGAGTGCTCAGCCCTAGAGCCTCTGCGCACGTGGCAGCTTCAGTCTCACAAAGGGCAGCGCTAGCCAGGCTTCCCAGCCACCTGAGACCGGAGTGAAGAACAAAAGCCGCAAGTGGTGTCCAACTGCGGGGCCAAAGCCACGAGGGGCGACCAACAGTGGAGCCCAAGCTGTGGGGCGACCAGCAAAGTAGCTGACGCAGGTGGAATTCACCATCAGGTGCTCCGGAGCCGCGCGGGGAGCCGCGCCGCCGAGCCGTGAGCCCAGCTGCCATCTCCGCGCCGGAGAGTGCCTAACGCCGGACTGAAAACTGGAGCGTGGCTCCACGAAGTAAGTCAGTGAAAACTCCATCACCCTCGAAGGAGAGCACGAAGAATTTTATCCTGCTGTCCCAGCGAGGGAGGGAAACGTAACTTCCCACGGTCGAGAGCAACGAATGGGAGCTGCTTCCGAGAGCAAGGACCTCGGCTGCAGTTTTTGTTTGTGAAGACACCGGTTTGGTGAGTATTCAGTGGCAGGGATGGACCTGGCTGAAAGCCACCTTCACTGGGGTGGGCTAGCCACGATCCCAAGGGTAGGGGACACACAGTGCATGGCGCGAGTGGCAGCCGCTGGCAGACTTCTCCCTTTTTTCTTTTTTTTCCACTTTTCCTGCAGCTGAGGGTGGGATCACGTGGGCGGGTAGCATGGGGGCCATGCTAACCTCCCACCAGAGGGAATTTTATATCCAAGTTAAGCAACTCCTAAATGTGAAGGGTGGTGGTGTCGCCAAAAGCTCAGTTAAAATTTTCGTTCGGTGGTTGTTCCATGCTTTCCCCAGTGTCTCTGCGGAAGATGTTAGAAAGAAGGAATTTTGGGAGCGTGTGGGCGCGAAATAAATGGAGGGAATCTAACGCGGGGATTCTTCCATCAAAGATAGCTTTACTAAGCTGTATTTGCTAATTTGGGAAGTTGTTAGATCGGAAAGCACATGGGACGCGAACCGGGGGGGGGGGGGGGGGAAGCCGCCGAACGAAACCCCAGTTAACCCTGAACCCAATTTCCTACCGTCCTTTCCTTCCCCTTCTTCCCCTAAACTGGGTGGGCAGGGAGGAGTACTCCGCCATTCAGAGGTGCAGGACAGCTCCCAGAATGCGGACTGTGTTCCTGGCTTCCCCAAGCCCCCCCGGCATCCGTGCCTTAGCAGCACTGGCCACGTCGCTAGGGACCTGATCCCAAACCCTCATTCCAATCCCTTTTTCCCAGTTGAAAATCCCAGTTTTAGTGCAACCCAGTGCAGTTCTGTCTCCCTAAACCCTTTCCTTTGTCCCCCTGAGGAAGCCCTGCCGACCGCGTGGCGGGAAACTGCGGCGCCTTTGTCTTCACAAAATGGAGGGCGGGCACCAGTGGATGCTTCTTCTTCCCACAATCCCTTTGTTCCCGTCATTGATCTAAACCCCTCCTGCTTCCCTGTGGGCATGGGTGCTGCCCCCTCGAGAGATCAGGTTGCTCCCCATCCCCCTGTTCCTCCTCGTGTGGGTGTTCCCTCTAGTCCTTTGCATGTTCTCCAGGCCGTGTCATCGGCCCCACCCTTTCCCGACAGGGAGGGCTCTGTCGTCTCCATCCCGCTGTCTCAGGAATGGGACAGCCCCCGTCCTGTCCTCCGCCCTCCGCCTCCACGTCCCCACGGTCCCCGGGGATCCGGGGGTGTGGGGGGGCAGGAACAGGTTTGCGAAATCGAGCAGCTGCTTTCAACACCAGCCTCCTACACCAGGGGAGGGGAGAACCCTAAATGGGAACCCCTTCCCTATGAATCAGTCAAAGAGATCTGCAAAACATTAAGAGATTTTGGCCCAAAAAGCTCATTTTTAAGGGCATTTTAAAAGCAACTTTAACATCTAAAACAATGGTGCCGGCAGACCTTAAACGTCTGTTCAGCTGCTTGCTTCTCCCATCTGAATACAAATTGTGGGAGAGGAAGTGGAAAAGATTGGCAGCAGATCTGCTTCCAGAAATCTTGGAGGGACCATATAGCCTCGATTTCGCAGAAGAACCAATCACTTTAAACCATCTTATTGGTGAAGGAGAATGGAGTGAAGGGCAGCTCCAGGCTAGGGGAATTCCAACCGCGGTGCTGGACATGTCCAGGGGTGCTGCAGAGCGCGCGTTCCTGGCTATGCCCACTAAGGAGCCGATGGTACCCTACACAGCAATTAAACAATCTGTTGCGGAGCCTTTTGTAGATTTCGTAGACCGTGTCCGGGTGGCAGTGGAGATGGGTGTGGAGGGATCCGAACTCCAGGACAAGCTTGTCCTAGAAGTGGCATCGATGAATGCAAACGAAGTGTGCAAAAGGATCATCCTAGTGTTGCCAGTTTCTCCACCTCCAACCCTTGATCAAATCATCGAGGAGTGCACACAAAAACCATACCTGATGATGGAGGAGATCTCGAAGAAGCCCAAAGACAAAGTGGTCACCTCGGCTGCTGTGCCTCCAAAGAACTCAGCACCAAGGCAGTTTCCATCTAAGCGCCAGTGCTTCCACTGAAATTGGGAGGGACATTTTCTTGCTCAATGCCCATTTTTAGGGAGTGCACCACCAGGGGCAGCAGGAAGGGGGGGGGGGAGGGGAACCCCACCATTCCAAAAAACTAAAGGGGGAGCGTGGATCTGCCTCGCGTGCAGACAAAAATGAGGCAGGTCGTGGGGCTGCAAGAGGAGCCACAATTCACCATATAGTACCATCAGTGAGCGGCTGTCTCTCAACAACAGACAAAAGGGAGCCTTATCAGCTTCAACTCACTAACCCTGTCCATTTCCATTCTCAGGACTGGCATTTCTTTATAGCAGATGCAGAGCTTCTAACGCACATCTGCCACTGTGAAACCAGACGGAGAGAAGATCTCCTAAACTGTAGGTACCTCGTTGTTGGGGGCACAAAACACACACCACTGGAGATAGAGGTTCCTCCGGTAATTTCCACGCTTAATCTAAGGCTCTTCTATCTCGCGGCACACTGTGTCCACCCCCCCCCTCTTCCTACTGAAGGGCCAGGTTATTGCACAGGCAATTCCTATTCCTCGTGCCCTGTGTAATGATCTGGAACTCTCAGTCTTTTACGCTGGGAAGTTGGGAGAGGAAAAACCCCTCGTATGGTGCGGACTTAAGTGCGAGGGGCATTCAATACATCTTCAGGGGATGATGGACACCGGAGCAGACGTGACAGTCATTCCACCGCACAAGTGGCCGTCACAATGGGAGTTGCAAAGCGTGGCAATGCCAGTCTTAGGACGAGGTGGGCCTCAACCAGCAAGACAATCCAAAAACATAGTCCAAATTAAGGGTCTGAATGGGCTACTAGCCTCACTACGTCCGTTCGTGATCGACAGCAAATTTACCTTATGGGGGAGAGACGCCATGTCCCAGTGGGGGGCCAAATTGGAATTTCCGGCCCCCTGGAATTTTTAGGTGTGGCCACTGAGAAGCTCCCCACACAGAAACTGACATGGCTCACAGATAGGACAATCTGGGTGGAGCAGTGGCCACTGAGTAAACAGAAATTGCAGGCACTCACAAAGCTTGTGGAGGAAGAATTGGCAAAAGGACACATTATAGAGACAAACAGCCCCTGGAACTCTCCAGTGTTTGTAATTAAAAAACCGGGAAAGGACAGGTGGCAACTCCTCTACGACTTGAGAAGTATCAATGATGTTATTGAGGATATGAGCTCCCTCCAACCGGGTATGCCATCTCCATCTATGCTACCCCAAAATTATAATTTGGCTGTGATTGACATAAAGGATTATTTTTTCCAAATTCCTCTCCACCCAGACAACGCTCCTCGCTTTGCCTTCTCTGTGCCCTCCATCAACAGAGAAGCCCCAATCAAACGCTATCATTGGACGGAACTACCACAGGGTCTCAAATGTTCCCCAACTATATGCCAGTGGTATGTCACCAGGATTCTGTCCCCAGTGTGTGCCACGTGGATGTCCTGCATTTTCTATCATTACATGGATGATGTGTTGGTCTGTGCCCCTGACAGTGAGGTCCTACAAGAAGCATTAGAGGACACTATTAAGGCTTTGTTGGTGGCTGGATTTGAGTTGCAAAAGGAAAAGGTACAGTTGCTGCCATCCTGGACGTATCTGGGCCTAGAAATTAACAACAGGACAGTTAGGCCTCAACAAATTCAAATAGATAACAACCCAAAGACATTAAATGACCTCCAACGCCTGTGTGGATCCTTAAATTGTATCAGGCCTTGGCTGGGGCTCACCATGAGGGATCTATCCCCCCTTTTTGACTTGTTAACAGAAAGGGAGGGGGATGAAGGTTTAGGTTCCCCGAGAGCCCTGACCCGGGAGGCCAGAGCAGTACTCGAGAAGGTCCAGACAACCATCGCGAGCAGGCAGGCCCATCTTTGTCAACCAGGGCTGCCGTTCCGCTTCATTATTCTAGGTGAGTTACCACATCTCTACGAGATATTTCAGTGGGACAAGGGTCAAAAGGATCCTCTCTTAATAATAGAGTGGGTGTTCCTTGGCCACAGACAGTCCAAGAGCATCACCAGGCCATAGGAGCTGATGGCGCAGCTCATCATGCGAGCCAGGGCTCGTCTGCAAGTGTTAGCAGGCTGTGATTTCACATGTATCCACCTTCCCATCAAAACATCTATGGGGAAGATGACCAAGGAGACCTTTGAACACCTTTTAAGACAAAATGAAAATTTGCAGTTCGCTCTAGATAGGTACTCAGGGCAAATTCAGATTGGACATCCTGGTCATCATTTGTTCAACACTGAGTTCAAATTGTTGCCAAAAGAAGTACAAAGTAAAAGACCACTCAAGGCCCTGACAGTGTTTACAGACGGGTCAGGGAAGTCCCACAAGTCAGTGGCGACTGGGAAGGACTTCGAGGCTCAGCTGTGGGAAACAGATGTTAAGATAGTGGAAGGTTCCCCACAAGTAGCTGGGTTGGATGCAGTGGTAAGGGCTTTTGAGAGATTTAGCCAACCTTTCAATCTGGTAAGAGACTCAGCATATGTTGCAGGAGCAGTATCAAGAGCAGAACATGAAGTCTTAAAGGAGGTCTCAAACCAGGTCATCTTTGGTTTGCTCGCAAAGTTAGTACACCTGATTTCTCACCACGAGCATCCCTTTTACTTGGTGCACGTGAGATCACACACGGATCTCCCAGGCTTCATTGCTGAGGGGAACCGCAGAGCAGACGCCTTGGCAGCTCCAGTACAGCTAGGAGGCCAGCCGAGCATAGTCAAGCATGCCAAGCTCAGCCATCAGAAGTTCCATCAAAATGCCCCAGGTCTGGTACGCCAGTTCAATCTGCGGCATGACCAAGCCAGGGAAATAGTGGCCTCATGCCCCAACTGTCAGGAGACAGCTTTACCAACACTGGGAGCAGGTGTGACTCCCAGAGCTCTCCGCAGTTGTGAGGTATGGCAAATGGATGTCACAAAAGTCCCTGAATTTGGGAAACCCAGAAATGTCCATGTATCAGCGGACACCTTCTCGGGTGCAGTTTTTGCCTCAGCCAACATAGGTGAGAGGGCTGCAGATGTAAGGAAACACCTCATACATGTGTTTGCAACCTTGGGGGTCCCAGCCACAATTAAGACTGACAGTGGTCCAGCTTATACTTCCAGAGTGTTCAGAAACTTCCTGCAGGAATGGGGGGGTCCAACATAAGACCGGGATTCCTCACTCCCCCACCGGCCAGGCAATAATAGAAAGGACTCATCAAACGTTAAAACAGGTCCTCCGAAAGCAGCGGGGAGACGTGCAAGTGCTGTCACCGCACAAGAGACTCTGCAAGGCATTGTTTACCATCAGTTTCCTAAACTGTTCTTTTGACAGGCCAGAACCGCCAGCACTGAGACATTTCAAGCAGCATCAGCAGCTTTGGCCAGAAGAGCGGCCACCGGTGCTGGTGAGGGATCTGATTCTAAAGAAATCCAGGATCCATTCCCACTTTTGACTTGGGGACGGGGATATGCGTGCGTATCCATGGCTTTGGGAGTCAAGTGGGTCCCCAGGAGACATGTAAAACCATACACCCCAGGGCAACTAGTGAGTCAGGACGATAATGTGCCTCTGGATGCAACAAACGATCCCACTAACCAGGGGGTTGCATCCAATCGCAGATGCCGCGGGGAGGAAAGGGATTCCACATCTCTTTAAAAAATTTCCCTAAAGCCAAAGGGAAAATCCTTTCAGCTACCTCAGTCCGTTTGTGTTCCCAATCAATTTTTTGCAATAAAGTTGTTTTCCTAGTTTCCCTATCCCCAAGCACTCAGGAAGGAATCAGCTCCAGTACCATCTCCAAGCCCTCTCCATCTTCAAAGGCAGTCGTCGCAGTCACAGCAGAAGAAGAGACTGAGTGAGGAGGCGACCACACGAGCAGTCAAGAAGTTTAAACAGCTGTCTTTTTTATTTAATAAAAAACAGGGAGATGTTGCATGCTGGGTTGGTTCAGTTAGGGGATTTAATAAATGTTAGTCAGTAGGTTCTCTGTACCACCAATTTCTTCCCACAATGGTTTGCTCCAAGTTGTCTACCATAGGAGCTCTTACATGTCCATCCTATAGCCACCCCCTGTTTATTCCTGAAAGTTCTGTGTCAGTCACCCCATCCTTGCAATCCTATTTGTCCCAGAACACTGTACCCACCTCTGTTATGTTCCTGTAGGTTGCTGTGATCCACGTCACTCCCCTGTCGTATGTCCCCATTGGGCAAGGGGGACTTCCGCCCCTGTCTGCCCACCCCCTATTTAACCCAATGCCTCCATTGTTCAATCGCCATTTTGTCCTCGCGCGCGACCTGGGAACCACCGCTCCAGCCACCGCAGTGGCCACGTGGGAAATAAACGTTCTCCAGCTACATAGGCAAGGTGTGCCTTCTCTCGTCCCTTTGCTTCCTCTCAGCATATGGCTACGAAAGCTGCATTACCCACACCGGAGTGCTCAGCCCTGGAGCCTCCGCGCACGCGGCAGCTTCGGTCTCACAAAGGGCAGCGCTAGCTGGGCTTCCCAGCCGCCCGAGACCGGAGCGAAGAACAAAGGCTGCATCATTGAGGCTCTCGAGGATTGGCAGAAACCTCCATCAAAATGTACACTGCTGTGGGTCTTTTTACTCTGGCAAAGCAAGCAATTGAGGGTTGTTTGATTTATGCTAATGCAAATAACAGGGTTACAAAGAAAATTGCTAGGAGAGGGAGGCCTTGGTCTGTACGTCCCTTCCAAAGATGTCAGGTGAATTTGAGTTCTTAGTTGACACAGGGGCAGATAAGTCCAGTATAAACAAGTTACCAGTAGGAATCACCATTGGGAAGAAGGTCTGTGAGGTTTTAGGGGCAGAGGGAAGACCATTTAAAGCATCTATAGTTGAGAATATAGAAATCAAGGGGAATTCAAGACAATGTTTGGCAGACTTTATCTATCTGCCCAATTTAGGAAGTAACCTCTTGGGAAGAGACTTTCAAGTTCAACTGGGGGTAGGGATCATCCCGAGAGATGGGAGGATGGTAGTCCAGGTCATGAGGCTGACCCAGAGAGACATAGAGGAAATAGACCCCAGAGTATGGGCAGAAGAAAGTAAGTGTGGATACTTGAACATCACGCCAATAAAAATAGAAATGCAAAAAGATACACCCCCTATCCGAGTCAAGCAATACCCAATATCCCCTGAGGGCAGGAGAGGATTAGCCCCAGTGATCGAACGACTATTAGAGCAAGGTATTCTAGAATCGTGCATGTCCCCCCATAACACTCCTATACTAGCTGTAAGAAAAGCAGAGGGGAAATACAGACTAGTTCAAGACTTAAGGGAAGTAAACAAGAGGACTATTACCAGACACCCTGTAGTATCCAACCCCTATACCCTTTTAAGCCAAATTCCAAGGGAACATGCCTGGTTCACAGTTATAGATTTGAAAGATGCCTTCTGGGCATGTCCGCTGGCAGAGGAATGTCGTGACTGGTTTGCATTTGAGTGGGAAGATCCTGACAGAAGGAGAAAGCAACAGCTAAGATGGACACGCCTCCCACAGAGGTTTACAGAATCCCCAAACCTCTTTGGGCAAGCACTAGAGGAACTACTAGGGCAGTTCACCCCTGAAGAAAACATTCAGATCTTACAGTATGTAGATGACTTCTTAGTATCTGGAAATGAGCGAGACCGGGTCAAAACCGCCAGTGTTCGACTCCTAAATTTCCTGGGAGAAAACGGCCTAAAAGTATCCCAAGAAAAACTACAATTTGAAGAATCTGAAGTGACTTACCTAGGTCACATAATTGGAGAAGGGTATAAGAAACTAAGTCCTGAGAGAATCTCAGGTATCCTGTCTATCCCAGCTCCCAAGACTAAGAGAGATGTAAGGAAGCTACTAGGCCTGTTTGGTTATTGTAAACTGTGGTTAGATCAATACACCAAAAGCGTGAAGTTCCTTATGATAAATTAGTAGACTCTGAGCCTGTAAAGTGGACAGAAGAGGATGAGGAACAACTACGAGGCTTTAAAGATAAACTGTCCTCGGCACCTGTTCTAAGCCTGCCTGACCTTAAGAAAGAGTTTAACCTGTTTCTGAGTACAGAAGGGGGAATTGCATATGGGGTATTAACCCAGGAATGGGGAAGACAAAAAAAACCAATAGCCTACCTCTCAAAACTACTAGACCCAGTAGCCAGAGGATGGCCAACTTGCCTACAAGTAATCGCAGCTGCAGCTATCCTGATAGAAGAAGCCCAAAAATTGACTCTGCAAGGGAAAATTAAAGTCCACACCCCCCACGATCTCAAAACAGTGCTAAGCCAAAAAGCTCAGCAGTGGTTGACTGACTCTAGAATATTGAGGTATGAGATCATCTTAATGAACACAGGGGACTTAGAGTTAGTCATCTCCAAATGTCTAAACCCTGTGCAATTTCTTACCAGAGAACCCCTGGCAGATCTAGAACATGATTGTGTTGAACTCATAAATCTACAGACCAAAGTGAGAGAGGATTTAGAAGATGTACCCTTGCCATACGGGAGATCCCTTTTTATAGATGGGTCCTCAAGAGTAGTAGGAGGGAAAAGAGCCTCAGGATATGCTGTCATAGATGGGGAAGACATGAAAGTCATGGAAAAAGGGAAACTGCCCTCGAACTGGTCAGCCCAGTGTTGTAAAGTCTATGCTTTGAAAAGAGGATTAGACCTGTTAGAGGGAGACCAAGGAACTATCTACACAGACTCGCAATATGCGTTTGGGATCATCCATACCTTCGGAAAAATTTGGGAGGAACGTGGCTACTTAAACTCCAAAGGGAAGAACCTAGTACATGAGAAACTGATAAAACTAGTATTAGAATCCTTACAAAAGCCCGCAGAGATAGCTGTGGTGCATATAAAGGGACATCAGAAAGGACACACCCGTGAAGAAAAGGGAAACCGATTAGCAGGTCAGATCGCTAAAGAAGCAGCCTTAGACCCAAGAAACCCAGTAAAAGCTTTTAAAATAGAAGTAGGACCAAGTAGAGAAAGAAAAGAAGACGAGCCGAGGTTCAGTGAAAAAGAATTAAAAACAATAAAAGAACTAGAATTACATCAAGGGAAACAAGGAGAATGGTTAACTCCTGATGGCCGTAGGTTCCTAAATAAAGCCCTAGCTCAAAGAGTGCTAGTAGAGTTACACGAATTGACCCACTGGGGAATCCAAGGTTTGTGTGACCACTTTTTACAGGAAAATTTATGTCTTGGAGTATATGATCTGGCGAAGGCAGTCACAAGAGGGTGTGTGATTTGCCTGAAAACTGACCAAAAGGTAATGAGAAAAACAGCATGTGGGGGAGGAAAACTTGCTTTGAGACCTTTCCAAACATACAAGTAGATTTCACTGAAATGCCCTCTGTGCAGGGGCACAAACATTTACTAGTGATTGTAGATCATCTCACTCACTGGGTGGAGGCTTTCCCAACCAGAAAAGAAACCGCGCAGGAAGTTGCAAGAATAATCCTAGAAAACATCATACCACGATACGGGCTAGTCAATAACATTGACTTGGACCGAGGTCCACATTTTGTCGCTCAAACTTTACATCAAGTAACAAAAGCCCTGGGGATAAAGTGGAGATTGCACACCCCATGGCATCCTCAAAGCTCTGGAAGAGTAGAAAGGATGACTAGAACTCTTAAAAATGTGTTAACTAAATTAATTGAAGAAACAAAGATGAATTGGCTCAGGTGTTTACCTCTCGCTCTCTTGCGCATCAGAACCAGACCTCGGTCCGACATAGGGGTCTCTCCGTATGAAATGATGTTTGGACTCCCTTTTTTAATCACCCCTTTCAGTACAGCAGATTATCTGGAAGGGGAGGCAGCAACTCAGAAATATTTAGAGGTCATAGGAAAATCCCTAGAAGGCCTCAGGAAGAAGGGGTATCTCCCCCAAACCTCTCCTCTAGACACCAATGCGCACAACATCAGTCCTGGGGATTGGGTGTTGATAAAGTCCTGGAACACTACCACTCCATTAACCCCCAAATGCGAAGGACCTTTCCAGGTACTACTCACCACACACACTGCGGTGCGGACTCAAGAAAAAGGCTGGACCCACATCACCAGAGTCAAAAAAACAGTGCCACCCCCGGACGCCAGACCAGACCCAACAGTGTCACCCGCCTCCTCTTGTGCATGGACAGTAATTAAGAAACCAGAGGACTTAAAATTAACTTTAAGGAAGACTTCCTAGAAACTGATATACAGTAAGGTGTTAATAACTGTTTCTGAGTTAAAGTACCATAGTAAAGGTTTAAGTACTTGGTAATTGTTTAATAAGACTAAGTGTCCTTTAGCCAAAGGAGTTACCTAGAAAAAAATTTAATTACTAAGTCTTACTTGGTTTCTAAAGAACACTAGAATTACCATCAGACATGAGTAAAAGCATACAAATGCCAAAAGAAGTTAGCCCTCAAAAGCCAAAGACTGTAAGTTGATGCGGGCTTAAGCCCGATCAAAGAAATAGAGGAGGGATTTGTTATGAACAGTTTCCAGGTGTTCCCCAGAGACGCGGGCAGGGCTTTCCTAGTTCCCATGGCAACACTAAAAAAAACTACTAACTCTAGCTAAGTAACGATATTGAAATGCTAATTAGCTAATTGCTCTGTTTGTTTTCTCTAAACTACCTGGAGATAACCGGCCTCCCACCCCTCCACGCTGCCATTCTGGGACTAACATGCAAATAAAAACCCCTTGGGATCCTGGGAGTATTTTTAGGAGATAAAAAGGAATATAAATCAAAAACTGAACACAGTAGAGGAGTCTAGACAAATGCCCTAGCTGAGGAAGAGGGAAACACATCCCCTGATTGACTTTTAACCGTCGCCATCACCTAAGAAAGAACAGACTATATTAGGTTCTGAGAAGCAGGAAGACAGAGACAGAGAGCCCTGGTGCTGCCACCACGGAAGGAGCGGGGACAGCTGTTGTTCTGGACTTCAGCAACAGACTCTGCACACCACGCCTCCTCATCCTCTGGCCACCGGTGTGCCACAAGGAAAGGAGAAAGGACAGCTGCTGCTCGGGACTCCAGTGACCGACTCTGCACGCCTCCTTCCTTTCAGCTGCCTGGGAAAGCTACGACCGTGGGGGCGAGCTCTGCAACGAGCCCCCTGCCCAGCTGATCTTTTTAATAAAGAGCTGAACATTAATAAAGGCATTAGCCCTGTTCATTTCACTGACCACAGAAACAGCTGTCAAGACGACTGAACGCGGGTGGACCCATCACACCTGGGTCAAGGTCTAAGGCCCTGGAGATTCGGACTTCCCAGGTGGAGGAGGACAGGACGCCGTGACTGACACTCTGCAGGAGTGAATTGGAGCAGTAGCTAGTGTGTTGACATCAGGGGAAGGCCCGTGTGCCTACCCACAGACTGTCTGCTGAAACAGTCTATATGGGCATCCTTCCCTTCAGATCTCCAGTCATTGGGGGGCAAATCCTTGCTGCCACTGTTTTTTGTTAAGTGCTTTCTGTGCCTTTACTCATCACAGGTGGTGTGCATGACAACGTGAGAATTAGATTAGGTATTTAGATTACACCATTAGAATGTTTTTCTTAATATTAATAATCCTACTTTTATATTGTCAGTTAGATTCAGGCCAGAGGTATAAGAATTGTTTTTTTAGTCCTAGGAAAAGAAGTAACAAAAACCTTTAACTGTCGGGATCACCCCCAGATTGGGGTGACCCCAGGAGGTGGTAAAGTCTCCCCTCCAACCCGTGCCTTCAAAGAAAGACTCAGTAGTCTTCAGTCGTCCGGTCTCAAGGCAGTTTATTGCATGTTATCTCAAGGCACACACACTCCCTGGCATTCTTTCTGGCTCCTTCTCCCTCTGCGTCTATCTCCGTCTCTCCCGCCCAAGGGCTGGTGCCATCTTTTATATCACACATTACGTATTAAATGTTTATAGTTTTTCCCCAATGCCTATCACCTATATTGAACAGTGACTTTCTACTCTAAACCAATCTGTGAGTGCCAACATCACCAAGAACACAAAGGATAGGAAGGAGAAAGAAGGAGGACAGGCCACGCCCAAATCCCTCCATCTTAGAACTTCTGACCCCCATGTACAAAACTCAGACCCCTCTGTACAAGGCTTAAAACCCTCCTGTACAGCACTTAAAAATCCTTCCTTTCACTTTGTAACTACTTCTATTATAATATCTAAACTTTTGTGATTTCTTGTTCTTCCTGCAAAGTTGGTAAATTGTTCCATGGGTCAAATTCAAAACCACAGGGGTTTCCGGCTGCTTGCCAGGGTCTCAGAGGCTTCTGACCTGGACCCGGAACATCCAAGAGTGTCTGAGGGACACCTTGGGTTCCGACATTTAACCTTAGCAATTGTTGGGTCTGTGGATAGACCAGGAGAATCTGAAGGCTGGCCATGGGTGGCCAGCCCAGTTGAACCTAAATGGAGAGTCAGCACCCTGAGTAAAGTCCATATTGGGATGGGATTTTGGGATGAGGAAGGAAATCCATGGTGATTTAATTCTTCTGAAAAAGGCATTGTCTAAATAAAACAGAGGACATATACGTGGAAAAAAGTATTTGTGACTGGACTTTATATTCGGGGTTAGACTGTTGGACCCCAACTACCCTCCTTACAATTGTTCCAAATATCGAGGCAGATGGAATCAAACACATCTTAAGTCACTAATGGTAGCTGGGTAAGGTGCTCCTACCATAATTACTGAAGAGATTTTGAAGGCTGTAAAACAGTGGGGAGGGACAGGTTTTTTGACTACTTATTTTTAAGCTCCCCTTGATATAATTCCACATGTAGGACACATGTTGTCCATGATTATCAGTGGAAGTGGCAACACTGGAATGGAACTCGAACCCTTTTTAATAATTTCTGGTCCAGATCTAACAAAACAGATCTGGAATGTAACTGTAGGTGGAAACTGTTGCAGTTCAAATTTATTTTATTGATTCCTTTTTAAGTGGTTCATTCTGTTGTACCCCATGTTCTCCCCAAGTTGGTTTACCCTTGGGTTTTACCCTCCCTCAAAGCTGCCCCTCATGCCATTCCCCACCCCTTGTTCCAGCTCTTTCCCTGCCTGTCAAGGCAACTCAACCCCTTTTTGTTCCCGAACCTTCCCTGCCACTCTCACCTTGGGTCAATCCCTGACTACACCACCCCTTTGGAATTCCCCTATTCCTTGAAGCCCCATTGGCCCATGTGACCCATTGTCCTAGGGTGACGGTATGGTGCTTGTATCCCAAATCGTGTGTTCTGTTTATGCCTGATATTATGTTCTGTGCCTTCAGGACTGACTCTGAAAGTGAAGGATTGTTTTGTCTTGTTATCAGCTGGCTCACCTCCCCACATGGTCTGTGTCTAGGAGAGGCTTGGCTGGCTTGCTTGCTTGCTTGCTTGCTGGCTTGCTTGCTTTTGCTTTTGCTTATTAGTTAGTTTAGCTAGGCAGTCCAATTTTTACCCTGGACTGTTTCTTTTTCCCTTCCCTTTCCCTTTCCTGAATATCATCTGAACCTGCTCTGGACCTGGACCTGGACCTGGGAAACATCAAGCAACACTGAGAGTCTGCATTTTGTGACCTGCAGCAGCCATCCCCAGTGCCGAAGACTGATAGCTGGGCGACCACTCCCAGGAGAGACTTTCTGAATTTGTCATCTCTTCAGAACGGTGAAAGAGTTGTCATCTGGTGTTGTTTTTTTTGTATTGGGGAGTGTTTTGCTTGTTAAATAAACAGGTTTTTTTCCACTTCTTTCTGAGGAAATCCTTCCTGAACCAGGTGGGGGGAGGGGCCGTGGGGGGTTTGCTTTCTGGGGGCTCCTTCTGGTAGTCTTCTCCCAAATTTTGTCCTAAACTAGGACACCCATCCTCTCCACCCTCCTACCCCAATTGGCCCCAGACACTTGATGTAATCCCTTCACTCCTCCCGTGAGGATTCCCTATTGGTTAGCTGTTTGTATCCACCCCCTGACTTGTATCTGTATAAAACGCCTTCCACAATAGTGCTCAGTGCTTTTTCGTCCTGTTCCCTTTACTTGGAATAATCCCTTCCTTGTGGAACTTCAAGACGGAGAGCCTCCTCCTTTCTCCTCTGCCTGTTCCCTGTCGTGGCTTGTATCTGGCACTGTAGAACAAGTAGCTCTAAAGGTTCTGCCTCTGGTAAATCCCCATACCAAGGCAGTTCTCCACTCCTGGTGCAGCGCTGGAGTTCTAAGAGCTAGCCCAGGTTCCGGTAGGATGCATCAGGAAATCTCATGTGGGAGCTAGGAAATGCAAATATTGTGCTTCTTGTGGTGGGGCAACTATTGTTGGAGAACCGTTAGGCCCAGGAAGCAAGCTGTATTTTGACCCACCAAATCATGATGAAAAATGGAAAAGCCCCTTTGCCAATGGAACCTGGACTTTGAAAGGGTGTTGTTAGATTTGTGATGAACATGCTTATTGCAGGTTACCTCCAAACTGGTCAGGGATATATTATACTGGGTATATTACACAATTGTTCTTTTTTTACTACCACAAGTTCAGGAAAATCAGTTAGGAATCAAAGTATATGATCTATTAGCAGAAGTTCATGAAAAATTAAATTACTCAAATATCTGTTCACAAAGAGATGACAATGGAAAAGTAGTAAAACAGATAACAAAAAAATTAAGAAAGCTCATGTACTGATGCCTTAATTTTTAGCTTCCATATTTCTCAGATTCTGTGCTGCCTAGGTGTGTAGCTCTGAGCTTCATATTAAGTGTCAGTACGTTCTCTTAACAGGGTAATTAGACAAAACAATCCTTTTCCAGCTTGAGACCAAGGACAACTGTTACAAGTTTCAGGCCCAAAAAGCATAGACAACGGAGAACTGAAGAGAGAAAATAAGGAGGAGGGAATGTCCTAACCTGAAGCTGTAATTGGACAATTAACCCCAGTATGCAAATGGATCAAAACTTATAAAAGTGTGAAACCTCATGCCCGGTTGTGATATTCACATGCCCTCTGAAAAGAGAAAGAATTAGCTTTCTCAGGATTTCTCCTGAGAGAAGCTGTGAGAGAAGCAGAGAAAAGAGAATCAAAACAATTCTTATCTCATTTGCTGCTCCTGTGTTTGTGCCCGTGTGGAATGTGTTCTGGAGATTGTTTACCCAAGGTGATTGCTTGATTGGATTCTGGTGATGCTTTTTTGGATTCATTGACCAATTGGATCCATGTGTGTGTCAGGACTCTCAGGAGAGAGTCATGGGTTTTCTAGTTAGGTAGTTGGTGATAGTTCTTGTTAGTGTAATATAGTGTAATAAAGTTATAGTATAATAAAGTAATTAATTAGCCTTCTAAAATCATTGGAGTCCTACACATCATTCTTCCCGAGTCGGGGATCCCAGCACCAATAAGTAGTAACTTCCGATGTTGGCTGTAGCCTAGGCTGAAGAACCAGGACCCTGATGGTTCGGGCAGAGTTTGCAGCCAATGCTGAACACGAGAGGATCTGCTGAACCCTCTCAGAAGGTGCGTCTGGAGACCCTTTGAGGAGTCACGGGATGAGAGACGCCTCTGGGACCCTCGCTAGGACCCCGCAGAGCCCTGAGCAGCCTGCTTGCAACCGGACCCCGCCTACTTTACCCGGAGAGGTACTGATAACCTTTCCCGCGTCTCCCTAGAGGGAAGGCCCGTTCTCTTCCAACCGCGTTTTGGCCCCGTAGCCTTAGAGGCTGGGGTGGGGAAAGCTGTCCCAACAATAGCACTACCCCTGACCTGGGGTGGGCTTGACTTTGGGAAGAGATGTCTGCAGATTTGAGCACTCGATTTTCTTGGGGAGAACAACTCACTTTGGAACTGTGGAGGCTTCTGGTTCGTGACCACAGGGTTTCTGTGTCAACCGAAGCACTCTATGACTTTTTTGAATGGGCAAGAGGTCATGGCTTCCCCATGGGCATGGATTCCTCCCGGGATCCACGGGCCTGGGACGCCCTAGATGTTTATCTTTTGGGGGAGTTCGAATGAACTGGGAAAATCCATCGACAACTGCCGACCTGGGTGGTGCTTTTCAGATTTGTGAGGGGGGAGGACACCCCTTTGAAAAGTGTATTCGACTCGGTCGGCACCTCAGGCTTGGACGTGGAGGGGCGCCTCGCCCCAGGCGGGTGCCCATCAGCCCCCCTGCCACAGCCGGCAGTGAAATGAACAGGGCTAATGCCTTTATTAATGTTCAGCTCTTTATTAAAAAGATCAGCTGGGCAGGGGGCTCGACGCAGAGCTCGCCCCCGCAGTCGTAGCTTTCCCAGGCAGCCAGAAGTAAGGCGGCGTGCAGAGTCGGTCACTGGAGTCCCGAGCAGCAGCTGTCCTTTCTCCTTTCCTTGTGGCACACCAGTGGCCCGAGGATGAGGAGGCGTGGTGTGCAGAGTCTGTTGCTGAAGTCCAGAACAACAGCCGTCCCCGCTCCTTCAGTGGTGGCAGCACCAGGGCTCTCTGTCTCTATCTCCCTGCTTCTCAGAGCCTAATATAGTCTGTTCTCTCTTAGGTGATGGCGACGGTTAAAAGCCAGTCAGGGGATGTGTTTCCCTCTTCCTCAGCTAGGGCATTTATCTAGACTCCTCTATTGTGTTCAGTTTTTGATTTATATTCATTTTTATCTCCTAAAAATACTCCCATGATCCTAAGGGGTTTTTATTTGCATGTTAGTCCCAGAATGGCAGCGTGGAGGGGTGGGAGGCCAGGTAGTTTAGAGAAAACAAACAGAGCAATTAGCTAATTAGCATTTCAATATCGGTACTTAGCTAGAGTTAGTTGTTTTCTTTTAGTGTTGCTATGGGAACTAGGAAAGCCCTGCCCGTGTCTCTGGGGAACACCTGGAAACTCTTCATAACAGGCAGGAGAACGGTCAGTTCAAGGACAGAAACTGCTGGTTCCCATCAACTCCGCACCGCGGGGGGGGGGGGGGGGGGGGGGGCTTTACCCACGCCACAGCCAGAGCGCTTCTCGTTTGTCTCCCTGGAGCATGCGCAGAAAGGACCGAAACCTTCAGCGGCTCCCCTTTCTCGATCAGCAATTGTTCTAAGCGGAGCCGTGGTCCCTTCTGGCCCTTTGCCTTCGCCAGCGGAGGAGGGACCGCCTCCTCCTCCTCCGCCCCCCACCCCGGGACCGAGAGAAGCCGCCGCAGAGTTTTTTCGCGTGCCTGTGGCCCCCGTGCCGACCAGCCCCCGCGCCGCTCCGACCGCGGCGGCCCCGCCTCCCGCGCCGCCCGCCGCGCCGGCGGAGAACGTTGAAGCGGCTTCGCTCTGCGCCCCGCCGCCTCCTTCTACTCCTGCAGCGTGTGGATCAGCCCTGCCGCTGGATTCTCCTTCTCCTGTGCGGCGGGAGGGTGTGGAGGTGCCCCTGCCGCCTCCAGCCGCCCGGGCTCCCAGCCGTGACACTGAGGAAGATCCCCAGCCCGCCTCGTCGCTCCCGGCTGTCCCACCCCCCGCTGATTCCATCGGGTCGCCAGGCAACGCGGGCACCAACAGCAACGGGCACCAGCAGCCTGGCTCCGAGCAGGGGCGTGCCCCCGCGGCTGAGCGCCAGCCCAATCGTGCTGAAGATTCCTCTGGGGACAACGCCTGCCCTGCTGTTATAAATGAAAAATGATCCAGCCAAATTAAAAAAATAAAGAGAATTTATTTTAGCAATGTTATAAATTGAGGCGAATAATTTGTTCAGCCTTTCAAGAGTCAATCAGAAATTTATTGATTACAGCAAGCGATGGCAAGCAAACAGCGCTGGGTGCAGCCGGGGAGTCAGCGCTCCGCCAACGGCTCACACCGTTTCCCCCTTACCACAGTCTTTTTATACTCTCTTTCTTCCGTGTCCGCTGTGTGATAAGTTAGAGAAGACTCTTTGTTCATCAAGACAGAAAGGAGAAGCCTTGTGTAGATAACAGAAAATCAAAGGAGAAGCCTTGTGTAAGATAACAGAAAACCACCAGACAGAAACTAGCTAGTATGTTGATTACTTAAGCTGGTTGTGTAATTAGAACTTAGGCGCATATAACGTATAACCTTATATGGAAAAGACCATTACAGGGCCGTGGACTTCCACCGAGGAAGAAGAGAGGAGCCTTCCTCAAACGACCACCAGAGAGTAGAAGACGACCCCCTAGCAACAGAGGGCGCAAGCGCAGAGTACACCCAGAGATACTGCAGACACGGAAGAAAGAGAGTATAAAAAGACTGTGGGAAGGGGGAAACGGTGTGAGCCGTTTGCGGAGCGGGGACTCCCCAGCTGCACCCAGTGCTGTTTGCTTGCCATCGCTTGCTGTAATCAATAAATTTCTGATTGACTCTTGAAAGGCTGAACAAATTATTCGCCTCAATTTATAACACACTGTATCTCTGGGTGTACTCTGCGCTTGCGCCCCCTGTTGCTAGGGGGTCTTCTTTTACTCTCTGGTGGTCGTTTGAGGAAGGCTCCTCTCTTCTTCCTCGGTGGAAGTCCACGGCCCTGTAATGGTCTTTTCCATATAAGGTTATATGTTATATGCGCCTAAGCTCAAATCCTGTTATCCACACAAGGTTTCCCCTTTGGTTTCCTGTTATTTACACAAGGCTTCCCCTTTTTGTCTTGATGAACAAAGAGTCTTTTCTAACTTATCACAATCCCCCCTTTTCTTTTTCTTTATTTTGTTCATCAAACTTTTGTAGTTCTTGTAAGCTAAGGGCTAAAGTTTCATTAGTCTCAGGATCCTCCGGTGTGGGTTCATATTTGGCCTTTATCAACATGAGGTGAGTGGCTTCTAATCTCCCCTTTACTGTGTTTATGATCTTATTAAAAATACACGGGCTAAAGGTTAGTCTCAAAATCAGCAAAATTAGGGGCCCTGCAATTGTGGATAATAGGGTAGTCAGCCACAGGGAACTGTTGAACCAGGTTTCCCTTACTACCCCTGTGTGATCTGCATAGATACAACACTCCTCTCTGAGCGCTGCACATAGCCCTCCTTGCTGTAGGAGCAGGAGGTCCAATCCTCTCCTATTTTGCAAAACTACTTCAGATAGGGATCTTACTGATTTCTCTAAGGCTGATATCGATTGCTCTATTTGCTCTAAGTCTTCGTCCACTGCTACCCTTAGAGAGTGAAATTCTTTCATTTGTTTTACTAAGGAGGCCACTCCCGTGCTTACACCCGCTCCCCCCATGAGCATTCTTGAGGGTGATATATAATTTTTGGGATTATGACTACTTGTATGCAGTAATTTGAGGTCTCACTGAAAATTTCTAGGGAGATGCAGGGTGTGAATCCTCTTTTTGCACAGATCCACTTTGTGTGTTCAGCAGGGAGTAACCACTTGGCTGGCTTATCCTCTCGTTTTGCTGTAGTCATTGTTTTGCACAGGAACTCTGTGTGCTGGGGCACTCAGCTAATGCATCTCCCCTTCCCTGTTACTAAGGCTAATGTGATTCTTAGCTCTTGCGAATCTTTCTAATTACATGAAGGGGGGTTACTGCCATTTGCACGTCTTGCCTTTTCTGATATTCTAACAACAGTTTCATAAAATGGGGATTTAACATCAAAGCAAAGCCAACAATGCTCTGTAAGCCAGGGGTTAGTTACATTTAAGACCCGGTACGCTCCCTCTACTAGCTTCCAAAGGGTGTTAATTCAAGAATCCTCGCTAGGGGTACTATTGTCTGGTTATCAGTAGTCGAATTTTCCATTCCTGAGTTACTTTGATTACTGATTATTTCAACATAACCTGGCTCTCTATCTTTGGCTATTATTGGGTTAGGGCCTACTGGTCGGGTATCTGGTGGGATAGGCTCCTTCTTTATGGTAAACATGTTACCTCTGTCCTTACCGGGTTCCACGTACCGAAAACCCCGTGTTCGTCCCGCTGTCCATCCTGGATCTGATGATTTAGTTACATTCAGATACACAAATTGACAATTCCCCTGATTGACTATGCCACCTGACCAGTCCTTCTGCGGAGCTTTACAGCCGTGGGGTCCCTAAGAAACAGTAAGCCATTGATCTCCTTGTACTGACTAATCCGATGCAATTCTTTCACAGCTCCAGTACTCACAGAAGTATTTCCCGGGGTAACTGTAATATCCCTTTCCTGGATTTGATGCTGGACACATACAGAAACATGTTTCGATGGGGGCTAATGTACATAATGACGATGTAAAACTAGGAGATCTGGACGATACCTAAGTTTGAATTTCCTTCCTATCTACTCGGGTTAATATCTATTTAAAGGGTTGATGTGAAAATTGAGAATATCCTCCTGGCAATAACATAATCAGAGTTACTATAATGATAACTTGCCAAGGAGGATGGAGTCCTGTTTTTGCACTTAACTCATAATTCCCTACCATTCCCCTTTTAGCTTGTTGCCCTTTTTGTCTACCCGGGGTGGTTGAGTCGGTACTTTTGGGGAGATTATCAATACCCAGTCGGTAATATTTGGAGTATCTCTGCATTATTCCACTTGGGATTGGGAAGAGCCTGGTTCTTTCCCCTCTGCCTCGCCCGCCGACTCGGGTGCTTCGAGCCGCGGGGATTACCATCTTCTCGGCAGCAGCGGTACTCTCCAGCGCATCCATTCCCTTTTCCCCTTCTAGCCTTATACTGCTCCCAGTTCTTATCCTTGACCGGGGATGAGTCACATGGGATTTCCTTCAGCTCTTTCCGACAACACCGGTTTACAATATGGGCAACAAAGGGGGCAGGTTCATTCAGGTGGAAACAAAAATTCTCAGGGTTAACCCCTTTTCTGTAATCCTCCCACCACTCTTCTGATTTGAACCTTACCCACTTATTCTCCAATTCCCCTAACTCTAATATGATTCTTGTTAATCCTTGCTCTAGCTTGTAGCAGCTGGAGTAAATCCCAGTAGGTGGCTTTCCTTTGCGGCAATGGACCCACCACCGTTCTTGGCAAGTTTTACAAACAAAGCACACAAAAGGATAACAATCACAATGTATTTCTTTACACACTACTCTATAATCATCAGCCAAGGGGTAAGTGTATCTTTTCTGTTCCCCTTCTTGGTCTATCTGGATTACCCACACTGAGTCCGTTAGTTTTTCTTCAAGGTGACCTTCAGGTTTCCGGGTTGGCTTGTTACTCTCCAATGATCAGCTGTAGTCCTTTTGTCTATTGGATCGTAACCTGCGTCTGTGGGTCACACTAGGGGAGTACAGTGAGGCTGCCTAACAGGGCAGGATGCATACATATACTTTTATTCGTCCACATTCACTTAACTTTATTTTTCACTTACTCTCACACACAACAAAACAACCACAACAACAAGGTACTTTTTCTTTTTCAACACACTTATTACACTTTTAGGTGTCCCTGGCCAGTCCCAGTGTTCTTGGATACCCCTCAATCTAGCTGTGTTGTTCCCAACTCCAGATCCTCTCAGATTTATCTTCAAACTGGGAAAATTTTTATTCAGTTCTGGGTGCTCTCGAATATTAATATCTCAACCCAGCAAACTTAATTCTGGGTGCTCTCGGAATGTTAATCCCTCAACCCAGCAGGTTTGAATCAACCCTGGATGCTCTTGGAATATTAATCCCTCAATCCAGCAGGTTTGAATCAACCCTGGAGACTCTTGGAATATTAATCCCTCAATCCAGCAGGTTTAATCAACCCTGGATGCTCTTGGAATATTAATCCCTCAATCCAGCAGGTTTAATCAACCCTGGATGCTCTTGGACATTCTTATCCCTCAATCCAGCAGAATTTTAAGGGGCCCCTCCTACACATTTTACCTTTTATTTTTCCCCAATAGATTATGTCAAGAAAACACTCTTTTTACTTTTTCTTTTTTTTTTTTTTTTTTTCTTCCGAATTAATTACCTTTTATTTTCCTCCCCTACTTAGGGGTCCCACTCTTTCTCTGACACCCAGTCCCGGGGGGGGGTATCTCACTCTTTTTATCACTCGCTTCGTCTCTTTACTGGCCGCTTTTTTCGTGAAAAAGACGGAAACGCAGCATGGGAGACTACCACTCTCGCTTAGCAGGTCTGGGGTAACCAGCCCGCCTCTCATTGACACACATTCATTCCCCCTTTATCCGCCCCGTCTCACATAAATTTACGAACTCCTAAGGGTTCAATCCAAACTACTGGGGAGGAAAGAAAAGGAGAAAAAATTTGCCTTAGTTCTTCCTTTTAATGCTAAGGCGGTGCCACTCCTTTATCCTTTCTCAATCTTCTTCAAACACGACTCAGGTTTTAGGGACTAGGTGGCTTTTCTTACAGATTAAATTCACTATTTCACACTTTGCTTGTTCAACCCCTGGGTTATAGTATCTCGGTACTTCAGGGATACATGCACGGCATGTGGATCTCTGTCTATATGAAACACAATACCACCTCCTCTGATACTTCAAGCATCGGAGGAGGACCCAAGCTGTGTGCCAGTCTGGTTTCTGGCAAAAGGTTGTCAATCCACACACAAAGCAGGGGATTACCCCTTCCAGACCCCACCTCAAGGCGTTCTTAAGCGCCCATTCAACTGGTGGTTGTTCCCAGTCAAAGGCTAGATGGCAACTTGTTGAACTTTGGTATATCCCTCCCAAGAATACTCTGTCTCTCTCTCTGTCCTCCCGCTCTATGACTACCCAGTCCCCTGGTGGATGAAGAGACTGACTTGGTTCAAGCTGAAACCACCTGTGGAGAGCCTGTCTGGGAGGCTGGGCTCCCTCGGCCCGGGCTTGGAGTTCTGCAGCCACTGTGGGCAGATCGCCTCTCACTTGTAACAAGGACCAAACAGCAAACCCCGTAATGCAAGGGATCTCCCAGTGACAGCTTTTAACACTAAAGGGCAGTGCTATCGCACAACAAACACTTAACTCTTAGCCCAGCCGGGTTCGCTGGCTACTTTTGCAAGCCCTTTACCAACCAGCGATGCTTGTAAGCGGTGCTTGTAACTCCCAACTTGTACCACGCTCCCACTGGCTGCACTATCAGCTAGCGGCGTTCAAAGCAGCTTCTCAAACCGCGGCTTGTGCCCATGCGCCCGCTGCGCTATCAGCTGGGCTGCTCCTAAAGCACTTTCGCAAGCCCCGACTTAAGCCGTGCACCGCGCTCCCCCCCGCTCGCCAGGGACAGCCTGTGCCATGCATGTGCACTACCCGCTCCATCAGGTGGTGTAGCTGAACTTCCCTGCGCATGCGCTCTCCAGCACCGCCGCACCACGTCTCTGTATCTTAGTAAAGCCGCACCGCGCTTCACACACACACACATACACACACAAGCACGCACGTCCGGATGTAACAGACACACCACATCGAAACTGGGGCACACCACACTGCAATCGGGACACAACACACTGAAATCGCGATTTCTCCCTCCCCGAGTCGCGCTATCAGCTGGGGAGGTCCTCCCACCTTTTCCTAGTCTGGCTTCTAGTTACCCGCTGGTTATTCCCCTGGAGCTCAACATTCACCTCATCCCCCTCCGACTCATCTTGTATCGAGTCGTCTTGTACCGGGGCAGAGGGTTCAGGATGTTGTGGTGAATGTGGAGGTAGGGGTGGAGGGGTGGAATCGGGTAGGTCTGTATCCTCTTTCAATCTTTTCTTCTTCTCCCTAGTACTAAGTGCAAACAACTTAGTGCGATTTTCCCCCACTGTCTAGAGGGAGGCGTACTCGCTTTCCTCTAAGTTCAAGGGCTCTTTAGAACTCACATAAATATTTAGAGCCTGACATATCTAATCCCTAAATGAGCCAAACACTGGACAGAACAAATGGTCCGCTCTTATTTGTTTCCCTCCCCAAACCTCTATGCAGTAGTGCACCATTTTCACCTTGTCCTTTCCTGGAGGGGAAGGCATCCCAATTTTTAATCATTAGTCCTTATGGACTATCTGGAAGAATTTGGGGAAGCTTTACAGGGTTTCCCCTACCCATGGGACCAGAGGGCTTGCTTTTCCTCTGTCCCATCTTCCGGAGTGCCTTCTTACACACACCTCCACGCTTCCCTCAATTCGTGGCCCAGCCCGTCGCCGGGTATGGGAAACGCACTACTATGAGGTCCACTCTCACGTCGTCTCACAGAGACGTCTCACTCATCACACTCCGGGATCCCAACCCCAACCGAGCGGGCCCCGTTCCCTCTGAACAGAGCAACCTCAGTAGCCCCGAAGGACCACTGAAAGGTACTTACACAATCCTGTGTCTTCGCCCGGGACTTCGTGCACAAAGATTAAGGGGTTGCTGGCTATTCTTTGCTTGCCACCGAATTTGGGTTCGTCGGTAAGGGTCCCAGAGGGAAGACTCTTGAGCGGGGCTCGCTGCCAAAGCAGCGAGGGCGCCTCCCCGTGAGGAGCTTCCAACGGATAGCCCTTATCTGAGTCACGGCACCAGATTGTTATAAATTGAGGCGAATAATATGTTTAGCCTTTCAAGAGTCAATCAGAAATTTATTGATTACAGCAAGTGATGGCAAGCAAACAGCGCTGGGTGCAGCTGGGGAGTCAGCGCTCCGCCAACGGCTCACACCGTTTCCCCCTTCCCACAGTCTTTTTATACTCTCTTTCTTCCGTGTCCGCTGTATCTCTGGGTGTACTCTGCGCTTGTGCCCTCTGTTGCTAGGGAGTCTTCTTTTACTCTCTGGTGGTCGTTTGAGGAAGGCTCCTCTCTTCTTCCTCGGTGGAAGTCCACGGCCCTGTAGTGGTCTTTTCCATATAAGGTTACATGTTATATGCGCCTAAGCTCAAATCCTGTTATCTACACAAGGTTTCCCCTTTGGTTTCCTGTTATTTACACAAGGCTTCCCCTTTTTGTCTTGATGAACAAAGAGTCTTTTCTAACTTATCACAGCAGTAGAGATCTAACTTAGCCAGCCACAAGGAAAAGAACAGTGCCGAGCCCGGGATCAGCACTGGGTGCGAGACACAGAGATCAGCCTCAGCAGAGGTTTCCCTCTCTGCTCCCACACCACCATCCTGGTACAAGCGATTTTTATAGGGAAAATTTTGCCTGAAGCCAGGATTTCGGCATTCAGACCTTTGTTTCATTCAGAGTCCCATAAGTTGATGAG
This sequence comes from Vidua macroura, assembly GCF_024509145.1. Taxonomy (NCBI): domain Eukaryota; kingdom Metazoa; phylum Chordata; class Aves; order Passeriformes; family Viduidae; genus Vidua; species Vidua macroura. Next base: position 5,228,734 of record NW_026530535.1, on the reverse strand, counting down.
ATTTCCTTCTCGGTGACAAGGCAGAACAATTCGAAGTCTGGAGCCGTTGAAACTCTTGATGAAATTTACGGGAATACGGTATTCACATGTATCAGCCCGGGGGATGTTCCTGATGCCCATCTCGGGTCGTTCACGCGATGATCAGTGCCTGGGTGTCTCCTTATCGCTTCAGATAAGGCCCATCTCCTGGCGAGCCACATCCTTTTGCTTGTAAATCGGGTTTCAACACACACCTGGTTTTGCCTGAGAAGGGGGGCTTCTAATGCCAAAGGGTACATTCTAACAACTATTTAATATTATATATATATCATGCAAAAAAATGGCGCAAATTATACCTGTTACATATAACACCTGCCGTGCTTTGGAGCCCCCTGTGCGTCCTGCTCCCGTTCGGGGAGTGGGAGGGGCGGGGCCCCGAGAAGCTGTGGCTTGATCCATGGCCGGGTGGGGCGGGCGAAATGCCGGAGGAATTGCCGAGACACTGGCAGCATGGTGGGGTTGAGCAGTGAAAAAAAAGGTTGGAATGGATCGCCCATCTGCGGATGGGCGTCGGCTGTCCCGGGGACCCCAGGTCCTGGATCCCCAAGTGATACCAGTGAGAAGCTGGGGGGAGGGACCAAGCCGAATGAATCTGGGCTCAGCAGAAGGGCCGGGCTCCCCGCCCCACCGGCCGGGTCTGGGCCGCTTGGCCCGCCCCCCTGGGCCTGGGCACCCGCTCCGCCCCGCCCACCGCCGGGTTTGGGTTCCTTGGTCCGCCGAACCCGGACCGAGTCCCCTGCCCCGCCCAGCACTGCAGGGTCCTAAGACTTGCTGCTGCTGCTCGCCCTTTTTGGGAAAAAAAAAAAAAAAGAAAAAAAAAAGGTGGAAAGAGCTACCAGCTCAAAGTACTGGAAAGCAATGAGTCAGCCGGCCCAAGTGGTTGAATTAGAGGCTCTGACCATGGCATTCCAGAGATTTCTCAATAGTGCTTGATAATTATATGATGTCACATCTGATTTTTTTCTAATAGTTGTTAGTAACTTTCTTCAGCTGTTCTCTGTTTCAGGATTCAGTAGTTCTCTGTTTCAGGACCAAGAAGGACCTTCAAGGATATTAAAGATCAACATCTCCAGTCAATGGACCTTCTCCTGAAACTCAGCAGTTTGGACTTGAAACAATAAGCATTCTTTGCATTGTTGTTTGGGTTTTAACAAAACTCCGTGCTTCTTCTTCGGCCCATCTTCGCTTCTCAGAGCCAGTCTCGCAGGCACAGAGCATAATATCCAGCATAAACAGAACAGACGATAGGGGATACAAGCATCATAACATCACCCTAGGACATTCTACCCCTTATCCCCATACCATCAACATACTACCAGACATCATGCATTTTATTCATGTAAAAACTTCCATCTGCTCCCCCCAAAAAATTACAATCAATATCTCTCATGCACCTGTTGCATCCCCACACCAAAGCACTGAATCCAGGCTCCAGACTACAGAGCTGCAGGATTCCCCGCTTTCATTTTACTCACTCAAAACTCCATCTTTCACTTACTCAGACTTTTGACACTTACACATTTCCTTCTGACTTACTCAGACTTTCAACTCTTAAACATTTCCTTCTATCTCATGTCTGTGTGGTTTAATGTACAGACAATGGCAGTAACATCCAGCAAACAGTGATATTTGCATATGATTCTCACCGCACAATCAGATCTCTCTGAGGTACACATCGTGTTCTTCCATCTCTCTGCATTATCCACCATGTGCAACCTGGATCAGTCCATGGCAGATGGTAGGACTGTGCTTCCACCCCTGGGGCAGTCGGTTCCAAGTATACTGCACTCCCCTCCATGTGAAGGCAAGCTGAGGCCTGCATTCTGCTGCCAGAGGAATGGAGAAAAATGCATTGGCAATATCGATAGTGGCATATCGCTTCGCTGCCTTGGACTCAAGCTCGTACTGGAGCTCTAACATGTCTGGTACAGCAGTGCTCAATGGTGGAGTCACTTCATTCAATGCTCGGTAGTCCACCGTCAATCTCCATTCTCCTTCAGATTTATGCACAGGCCAAATGGGGCTGTTGAAGGGTGAGTGGGTTTTGCTGACCACCCCTTGGCTCTCCAGCTCTCGCATCATCTTATGGATGGGAATCACAGCATCTCGAGTTGTTCTATACTGTCAGCGATGCACTGTTGAAGTGGCAATTGGTACCTGTTGCTCTTCTCCCTTCAGAAGTCCTACTGTAGATGGATTCTCGGACAGTCCAGGCAAGGTGTTCAATTGCTGAATGCCCTCTGTCACTGCAGCTGCTATCCCAAATGCCCACCTGAGTCCTTTTGGGTCTTTGAAATACCCACTTGGGAGGTAATCTATGCCCAAAATGCATGGGGCCTCTGGGCCAGTCACAACAGGGTGTTTCTTCCATTCATTTCCAGTCAGGCTCACATCAGCTTCCACCAAGGTAAAGTCCTGTGATCCCCCTGTCACGCCAGCGATAGAGACAGATTCTGACCCCACATGTCTCAATGGGATAAATGTACATTGTGCACCAGTATTGACCAAAGCTTTATATTTTTGTGGTTCTGATGTGCCAGGCCAATGAATCCACACAGTCCAAAAAACATGGTTTTCCCTCGCCTCTACCTGGCTAGAGACAGGGCCCCTCTAAGCCTGGTTATCCTTCTTTCCTTGGGCATATGTCTTGGAGGTTCCTTTGAGGGGATCAGACATGTCATCATCATCATCATCATATCTGGCAGTTCGACTACAGGCAACGGGAGGTGCTTTCCTTTTGGTGGAACTTACTCTCTGAGTCTTGCCTTCCTTCAATTCATACACCAGTTGTGCCAGAGCAGCAGTAGGTTTTCCATCCCATCTCCTCATGTTTTCTCCGCAATCACAGCTCAAGCTCATGGGATGTACCTTCTCTCCCCATCTGGGGAACTTCTGCATTGGATACCAGAACCTCTTATGGGTATTCTCAGTTCAGTCAGAGAAAAAGAGAGAGGTTTTCTAACCAGGCAAGAGCCTGGGAAACAGTTGGAAAGGAATGTAAATAATTCACAATCTCTCTTGTTGTTCACATTGTCATAGATATGTTCTGCCCCTGTGCGTCATTCACTGCACACCAATGGTGTGAGATGTTTTTACTTTAAGACCAATGAAATTAGCCTGCACAATGTTCTCTATATAGAGAGTGGTGCATTTGAAATAAATAAATTCTTTCTTGCCTTCTGATATTGGAGTCATTCTGTTCCCGCTCAACGGCGACAACCTCTGATCTGTACTGCTGAGATTTGGAGAAGGTCTTCTTTAATCTCCTCCCCGAGTTTCTTATGATTCTCCTCCATCCTGTCTTCTAACTTCTGCAGACGTGTTTCCATCGCTGCGATTCTGGCATGTGTTGGGCCACGTACAGCATCTGCATATGCTCGGAGTTTCTTTGCCATATCAAGCACGATCTCATCCCTGTCATCCCGCTTCATTATTGCTAAAGCAGAAGCGTATTCTTGTGGCCCAAGTCGTACAAGTTTTTGCCACATCACAGATGTACATGGTACCAAGTCTGGATTCCTAGTTGTTATGTCATCTGAGAAGATAATCTCTGCCGTTGCCATTTCTCTCAGGCGTTGGATCCCTTGTTCTATGGTCTTCCACTGGGTTTGCTGCATATAGAGATCGTCTGCACACAGGTATGTTTGTGCTACACTTTCCAGGACCTGTGCCCAGAGGCTGTGAGGGTTAACCCCCCTCATCATTCCTTGGTCGATGACGGGATCATGTGACAGGGATCCCAAATGCCTTGTTTCAGTGCCATCCAGAATTGTAGCCTCTCCTGCAGCATCCCAAGGATGGACTAACCAACTAATTATAGATTCATCAGGTCATCGAGTGTAATCCTTTCTCAGGCCATGATGGCCCTTCAGGGAAAAGGACTCAATATTGCCTTCTGATCTTGTGCCAGTTGATTTGACTCCTGATTTTATGTCAGGAGGCATTGAAGGTCCTTTTCCTGCATCATCATCGTCATCATCATCATCCACTGGTTGATCGGTCTTGTTTTTGCACTTTCCACTTCTTGTGCTAGTAGCAACAGCCATTGGTTGAGGCTTACTGTCTGGTTTAGCTGCTGGCTTAGGCTCACTGTCTGGTTTAGCTACTGGCTTCATAACTGGGGTGTTGGCTGCAGCCGGAGTGACTGGGATAGCTGTTGATTTATCTCCTTTCCCCCCTTCTTCTGTCTGCTGCCCTATAGTATCTAGCAGTGTGCAATAAGCATATGCCAGGGCCCAGCTTACTGCAATGATCCTTTTCTCCTTAGGGTCATCATGACACTTCTCTTTCAGGTATTTCCCCGCCACAGCTGGGTTCTGAATTTGTTCATGTGCAAAATCCCAGACTATTGGGTCAGAAAATTCCTTCAGGATTTGGCCCATATCCTCCCATTTCCCACACCACTCAGGATTTTCCACACCTGGGTCTACTCCTGGGTCAGGGGTCTCATCAGCCCCTCTAGAAATCTTAGCCCTCATTCTAGAGAAGCTGCAGACTGCATAGAGGAAGCTTACCACATTAAATACCAGAAAGATGGTCTCTTTAACATTCAGGGGAAACTTAACATTCTCCAATAGGGATGTAACAGATTCAGGGGAGAAGAAGGAAAGCAAAGGCTGAAAAGCCTCATCCCCTGCGCCTCCTCTAACAAACTGGGTGCATAACCATAACCATGAACCAGACATACCTGGAACAGACTCCAGCACCTTCATAAACTTCCTACAAGTCATTACCACCAAGCCCAGACTAATAGCTATTCTAGTCAGTGCCCCTCTACTGCAAAAACTACGTATTAGGGACAATAATGGAGCTATTTCTGGAAAAGAAAATAAACCTAGGGACCATAGAGGTATTAAGACCTCAAAAAAACCTAGGGACCAGAAACACATGCAAGCCTCAACCCCAAGAGACATTATGAATTCAAACAACATGGCTACTAACTGCTCTATACCAACACAGAGTAATTGCAACCAAAATACAATTAGAACAGGGTTTTTTCCACTCTCTCGAGCCCCACAAGTTGGGCGCCAATTATTTGTCCTGGTTTAGGAAAAATTTGGGAGAAAACCTCCAAAAAGGCCCCTCCCCCAGAAAGCAAACCCACATGGCCCCTCCCCCCAATCGGTTCGAGAAGAATTTCCTCAGACAGAAGTAGAAAAAACCTGTTTATTTAACAGGCAAAGCACTCCCCAGCACACAAAATGAACAATACCAGGTGACAAAACTCATTCGCTGCTCTGAAGAGATGACAAATGCTGAAAGTGTGTCCGGTGGGTGGTCGCTCTGTTATCGGTCCCTCCAACACTGGGAAAGGCTGCTGTTGCCCAGAGTAGGCCCCAGTAGGCCACAAAGTGAGAGCTCTTGGTGTTTCCCTGGGTCCCAGTCCGGAGCAGGTTCAAATGGATCCAAGAAAAGGGAAAGAAAACCAGTCCAGGGAAAACTTGGACTGCCTCAGCTAGCTAAACTAACTAAAAAGCAAAGGAGTGCAGTGTTCTGCACCATCTGTGTCCAGCAGACTGTGGGGGAGTGAGCAGGCTGATAACAAAACTCCGTGCTTCTTCTTCGGCCCGTCTTCACTTCTCAGAGCCAGTCTTGAAGGCACAGAACATAATATCCAGCATAAACAGAACAGATGATTGGGGATACAAGCATCATAACGTCACCCTAGGACAGAATCTCCCTGATCATTCTGTGTTAGCATCTGATTGAGGTTCTGATTGACAACCAGGAAATTGCTAAGGGAACCTCTCAATCTGTGTTCATTCTCTCTTCTTCAAGGGCCCAGCAGAAGAATTGCAAACACAGCTCCTTTTATTACAGTAAACGGGGAGATGTGGTATTCACATACCCTCTGAACAGAGAGAGACTTAGCTTTCTCAGGATTTCTCCTGAGAGAAGCTGTGAGAGAAGCAGAGAAAAGAGAATCAAAACAATTCTTATCTCATTTGCTGCTCCTGTGTTTGTGCCCATGTGGAATGTGTTCTGGAGTTTGTTTACCCAAGGTGATTGCTTGATTGGATTCTGGTGATGGTTTTTTGGATTCATTGACCAATTGGATCCACGTGTGTGTCAGGACTCTCAGGAGAGAGTCATGGGTTTTCTAGTTAGGTAGTTAGTGGTAGTTCTTGTTAGTGTAATATAGTGTAATAAAGTTATAGTATAATATAGTATAATATAGTATAATATAGTATAATATTGTATAATAAAGTAATTAATTAGCCTTCTGAAATCATTGGAGTCAGAGCTCATTCTTCCCAGGCATCAGGGGCCGCTTTTACTATAACCGGTCATCCATTTTGTGACCATTTTGTGTCCATCTTGAGTGTAGCCCTGGCCAGGCTCTTCTTTTGCCCAAGGTGTATCCTTTTAAGGCCTTTTAATAAATACCTACTTTATTCTCTTAGCTCTGTCTAGTCTCTGTTCCAGGTCAGCCTTTTCAAGGCATCAGTTCCAGTCCAAACATAGAACGCATGAGAAAAGATGGACATGTTTTCATGGACTATGGGTTAAACCAATGTTGTTTTTCCTCTTATGTGCTATAGCAACTCTAATCTTTTTACCATGCATGATACCTTGTCTAGTGCAGCTCATTCAGCATGTGATCAAGGGGATGCAAGTGATGCCTACTGATCCAGAAATGGCTACAGAAGGACAGAAAATGAGGTCACTGCAAATAATCACAAAAAAAAAAAAAAGAACCAGGAAGAAAAAAATTAAGACAATTGTTTATAAAATAAGAAGAGGGGGGATGGTACTGATAGGTGAAAGAAGCAGTGGGGGGGACCATCAATTCTATAGCAATTTCACTAATTGACACAGGGGAGGAGGCACATTAGAAGAGGGTCTTAGGTATTAGGCAATTCGGGAACTCTGTACCTCTCAAGTACCTCAGTCAATGGGGAAAGAGAGAGGGAAATGTGGCTGGGAAATTAGGTTAAAAAGGAGGCTGTGTCCTCCAGCAATTGGAGAGACCCCATGAGAAATGCCCAGTGGCCTCTTCCTTTATTTGAATAAAGTTACAGGACTACTCTGTCTCCTTTTTGGACATAAATCTCTGACATCGTGAATTAATTTTCCTGACAAACATAATCTGGCAATCTGAATGAGCTTTAATCTGTGACATAAACGACTCTTGCCAAAATCCTGGAGGGCAGAAAATAAAGGCCTCTTTTTAAAAGAAGTAAAGCCAAAAAAACTCAGAGCTCCTAGTTCAAACTGCTCCTTGGACCAGTGAGAGGTACTGAACCATGATTCTGAATGTTCACCCTGTTCCTAAACCTATCCCACCATGGCCCAGGCTGCTTCCTAGGGTGCTAAGTCTTTGTCTCCCCGCGGCCTGACAGAGAGGTAAGGTGGGGCTGCTCGTCCCCGCAGATGCCCTTCCCGGTCGGGTTCTGCCAACGCATCAACCCTCCACAGAGCGACCCTAGGAACGGCTGCGGCCCTCCCTCAGAGCCGTCCGCAGAGTAGCCGGCAGCAGCAACGAGCCAGTGCAGGGAAGACCCCTCACGGAGACACACCCTACACCACCTCCCCTCAGCGCAGCTTTGAAGGGGTTTAGCCAACCCCTCCGCTGCGCGAGCATTTTGGGGGAGGGGCAAAGCCCTGGTCATATGCGTGCCAGAGTAGGCGGAAGGACTGGTAAGGAGTGAAGTGTGTAGAAGGGGAGTGTGTTATGTCATGTCATGTGATATTGCGTGGTGGGGGAGTGGTCTCGTGTGTGCGTGGGGAAGGAGGGGGAGCCAGGCAGGTGGTCACGTGACAGTGGTGAGCGCCACTGCTGCTTTGTGAGCACATTGGGCAGGTATCGCGTAGGGGGGCCGGGGCTGCCGCCTGCGGGGGGGGGGGGGGGGAAATGGATGGACGGGAATACGCGCGCGCCTGTCCCCCTTCTTCGCTGCTTGCCCCGTGCACGCGGTGGCTGTGGTGGACTTGCGCGCCCAAGGGAAGCCTGGTACCCCTTCCCATCTTAATAGTGTGGGGGCGGCTGTTGGACCCTCAGCGGTCTGAGGCCCTGGGACGGGCCTGCCGCCTAGGGCCGGTTCCTCATTCTGGTGTGAGCTTTTGTCCTGCGGCGGGTGTCTGCTAGGACCGCCCTTTCCTGCCGGGCCTTCTGCCCCTTCCCAGCTGCGGGGGGAATGAGGGTGGTGGCGTGAGGGGAGGTGGCTTTGCCCTACTTATGCTGGCGGCCAGCCGAGGGAAGCTTCTTCCTGCTCTAGATTACTACCTTTCCCCCTTCCCCCCATTTTCTCATGGGTGCGGTTAGGAGCCGCTGAGTAGGCCGCGGGTGCGGGTAGCTCCTGCCCCAGTCCGGGTTCGTGTGGGGAGGGGAAGCCCACCTGGTGGGTGTCGGGAGAGGTGGATTAATTTTCTATTCTGGAGAGGAGGTCTTGCACCCCCTTCTCCTCATTTCTCATCTCGTTACAGCTGGGGGGGTTCTCTCCTGAAGGATTTGTGCTTCTCCTGGTTCTTTGGGCTTATGGGTGTGAAGAAAGGGCGGGGGGTGCAGTGGACCTTTCAGATAAGTGCATCTGGTGGAGGGAAGCGTCTTTGGGTCTCTTTCTAATCTCGAGTTGGGCCAAAGGAGGGCTGGCATCATGGGAAGGGAACAAGTAGGTGAATAACTATTGATTTGTGCCTTGTGTAGGGTGTTATTTTCATGTTTTCTTTATCTTCTTCCCCAGTGCTCCCTCATTGGTGCGGTAGGGTAGCTGTGTCGCTGTCACAGCTACAGAATTCACTGACGGTAACATATTGGCAGCAACACTAGGTTACTTGAGATTTCTGTTAACCATTTCTACTTAGTCTTTCCTCACCCTTGACTATGTGTGCTTGTTGAGAATTGCAAGTCGGTGCAGGGCTTTATTATTGGACTGGCTTTTTTTCATTAAAAAAAAACAAAAAAAAAGAAAGCTCTTCTGTGTCTGCTATTGTTGCTGAAGAAAATTGTAGCAGAAAAGTGAGCTGGTAGAAACCCTTCTGCAAGAAACTGAATGTAGAAAGAGACCTGGTACACCTTTGAGCTTGGTGCATGGACATGTAGCTTGGTTACCTTCAAAAGGAACATGCGGTCTAGTGGAACAGAAACCTCTGGTTTGGTGTGGAGCTATGTAAGGGGAAGCTCATAAGGGTCTGCCTGCTTTGTCTCTAGCTACCAGGAAGTAATCAGTCCTTAGTAATCTCAATTTGAGTGAATACTGAATGCTTATAATACAGGTCAAGGTGTGATAGCCTCTGGGGTAGTGGTGGTGCCTAGTGAAATGGAGAGGCTATTCTGATGTGAGAGCAGCTGTTTTCAAGAAGAGAAATTGGAGCTGGATGTGAGGGGAGGGGAAGTAGCACTTGCCATTGAAACAGAGCTCTTTACAACAAATGGTAGTAATTCAACCTTCCAAGGCTTTGGTTTTTTAATATTAACTAGGGCCTTTTAGTAATTCCCTCAATATTGATACCTGGGTCTGATCTTTCTGTGGTGGTCTGATCTAACTTGTTTGAAGAATATATTTTTAACCTTACACTAGGTAACTTGAAAGCAAGCAAGGCTAAATAATTTTGTAGCATTAATGATGTTTGGGACTCCTGGAAGGTTACACTGAGAAACTGGATTAACTAGTGTAAATCAATTTTGTGGAAAATGAGGCAGCTGTGTTTATGACCTCAGCAATTTAAAGGAGGTAGGGAGGAGTGGGAATGGGGCAAGCTCTGTTCTAGTTGCAGTTTTATCAGTAAGTTGATTTTTTTTGAAAAAGTGTTTATAATAATAAAAACAAAGGCATGTAAATTCAGAAATTTAGACTGATTCACTTGCATTGTTTTGGCCAGTCCTCAAAAAAGCTCTTGGTGCCATGAATTGCAAAAGGATTTGACAATTCAGGAGGACTTTGGAGTTACAGACTCACCACTAAAATCTAGGGAAGCTAAGGGAAAACACAACCAAAAAATCTTGTCTGTTACCAGGAGTGTGTGTGTGGTTTTTGGTTGCTTTTCTGTTGTGGTGTGTTATTTTTTTGATTTGGCTTTTTCGGCTTTTTTTTTGTTTTGGTTTTTTTTTTTTTTTTTTTGTTTGTTTTGTTTTTCCAATTTTTAAGCTACCTTTATAGAACTTAGGAGTAGATTTTTGGTGTTTGACAGTTCTTTCATGGATTTCTGTGATGCTTTCCTCATAGAATGCCATTTTTTGGTATGTTTTACATTTGTTGGTGTCCTAGTGATACTGATTGTAGCAGAATAGTATGCTGATTAATAGTGCTTGAGAAATTTATGTATCATGGACTGTTAATATTCTGTTAATAATTGCCATTGACAGTATTGCTAATGATAGCAATATTTACTTGCAATTTCAGTGATGTTTAGTACCAGTACTTGAATAGGTACTTCATGAAAGACTAGGAATACAAGCGAATATATTTTAATAATTTTTTCAAATTTATCTTTGAGTCTTATTTGGTTAAAGCACATGAGCAGGACTCTGAAGACCTGTTTTTTGTGCCTGGGTTTGCAAAAGCCTCATATGATCTTGGTAAAAGAGAAGCCAAGTGACTTATCCCTTTTGTAAGCTGACAGATTAAAGAAATTTAGTGTTGTATTTGTAGACTTCAAAATTATTGAATAGAAGGTGCTAGAGGAAATATGTGTTGTTATTCTGCCAGAGCATTTTATTTTGTTGAATTCATTGTTGTGTTTTGTTTTTTTTTTTTTTCTGATACAATCTGCTTGTCTGTAGCCCATTACGTCTTCTTTGCTTCTCAGAGACCTAGTTTTGACTTATACTGTTTTTCATATAACTTTCCTAATCAGGTTATGCTTGTTAAAGTGAGTGCCAGGATGAAAGGTGAAGTAGCTCCTTTATAATTGCCTCAGGTTCTTAATTTACAAATAATACAGAGGATTTTTCTGCTTTGCTCTGATGTGAAAGTCCATACTCCTTAATTTTGGCCATCCAAATTGGGAGTTTGTTGGAACTACCAATCTGCCTGGGGCTCCTGCAGGCTGTTTCAGGTGTAGTACCCTCAGCCCTTTTCTTCCCGCTACTTTGCAATGCTGCAAAGAGTAAATAGTGACTAAAGACAGATTAGAGGTGATACAGTCTGATGCCTAAGATCTCATGGCTTGCTCAGCTTGCTTTTACTATAGCATAATTATTTTGCTGAGCATATTGTTTTATTTATGTTCCCTCTAGACTAAAGCTTGTAAGATAGCTTATGTGAACAACTTTGCTCAGCTCCCTTGGAGTTGTTTCTACTCTCAGTTCTCTTGAATTTTTGGTTTGTTGTTCAGCTGTCCTTGTGAAAGCTGCAAGACACTGTGGCTTCTTTTGAAGGTAAAATTGCCAAGCTTTTTTCCCCTCCCTAGCTTCTTAAATCAGTTCTCCAATAGATGAGCTTGGAGGAGTTCTTAACCTGCATGTGTGTAGCATTTTGCATTAAAACGATGAGATGTTTTCCATATTGAGGGATCTTTGATCTTTCTCAAGACTTAAGGTTTGCTCAAAGTAATATTTATATTGTAAACTTTATGGTTGGGGTGGGTTTTTTTGTTTTTGTTTTTTTTTTTTTTGCTTTATTGTACAGGAACCTCTGGTTATTACAGATCTGCAAAAGATGCAGATTGAGTGGAATTTGTGTTACAGGATCATTCACTATTTGAATCCAAAGTTAAATGGAGAAAACACAAACACTTTCTTAACCTCTAGATTTGAATTATTAGGTTGTACTTTTTTTAACTTGGTTTAATGGGGGGAAGTCCATCTTAATCTGTTAGGCAGCCCTATGGTTGAAGGTGTAAAATTTAAATTCAGTAGCTATTATCATATTCCTAAACATTTTTAATGGTTACCTGTAGAGAGAGGAAGATTTTCTGCAGTTTTATTCTGTGTGGTATAGGCTTCATCTAGAACATTTCAGTTGTATTTCTTGTGACTAAAATACTGTTCCTGGAAGTAGGATGATGTTTTAGAGACCATATTGAGATTGCTTTTGAGCAAAGAAAATGAATTATTATTTGTAACTGTATTTGAGCAAAGGAAATAATTTGTTATTTTCAACTGTATTTATTTTGTTAAGTGTTTTGAGGATGATGGATATAATAATATAGAATGAGGCATATGGCTTCTGAAAACCCTTTTGCTGCTTCTATTTTGTTTCAAATGTTAACCAAATTGTGTTTTTTTTATCATAAAACACTTGTGCCCATTGCCTTTGGTCCTGTCAGTGGGTACTGCTGAAAAGAGCCTGGCTCTGTTTTTGCACCTTCCCTTCAGGTATTTATATGCTTTGAGACACCCTCCTCAAAGCTTTCTTTTTCTCTAGGTTAAGCTACTTGACATAGTCAAGTCTGTAGTCTTGCAGACAAACTCAAGGCCATATGCTCTTACATGTCCTTGAGAAGGAGGTGGATTAATGATTGGATTTAGTGTAGGGGGTGGTGGTAACAGTAATTCTTGACTCTTGATAAGTGGAGAGGTGGGTGAGTTTGGGATGTGTGTTTAAAATGCTGTGAAAATGCAATAAGATGCATATTTCAAATCCAAATAACTTCTGTTATTGCAAATATTGAATAATTGGCTGTCTTTGCTCTAGCTGAAATGAAGGCTATAATTTGGTGGTTCTGTAAGGAAAGAAACAGGTCAAACATTTAATTGTCTGACAGTGATAAAATTGCCTAAGTCGTGTGTATGTTCTATCTTGGAATTGTGTGGATTGTAAATGATGGTTTAATGTACATACAGCATGTAGGATAATTTAGGCTGAGGTGCAATATGATTGCTAAAGCTGATATTTGTAATATTTTAATACTGTTGGTAGAATTGAACACCATAGTTAGCAAAGCATATAGTCTAGATGCAGTCTCAGAATTCTAAGGGTGAGGTGCTGCAATTAATATAAATAAGCTGAGATGTGAGGAGTACAAGTCCCTTTTCAAAATTAATAACTCGATATTGCAGCAGAGTGCTTGGTCTTATAGATTGATGGTGAAATAGGTGACTCATCTTCTTGGCATATTTTAGAAAACATGCTTTCTACTTAGGCATTTTAGTGTTGCGCTGCACAGCATATAAAGTCAGCATACGTCTGTGGGGTCAAGGGCTGTTAGTTTAGTACAGCATGATAATGAATGATCCTGTAGAATACAAAAATATACTTAAAAGGAGATGTAAGCTTTAAAAAGAATGAGTGAATAAATTCCTGTGAAAAAACTTTCTTAATGCTCTATCAATAGGAAGGAAGTTTTTAAGAAAAATTATTTGCTAATTCAGATTTTTCAAACTTAAAAAAGATTCTTTGCACATTCTTAAGTTTTATTATAAGCTAGTCTGGTTTGGAAAGAAATGGTAGAGGAGAGTGAGAACCTCCTTTCAGAGACAGAAAACATATGGCAGCCAAACAACATATAAGCCCAGACACAGAAAAAGGTAAAGATGGGGAGCTGGAGCAGTGACTGTGGGTCTAGGAGAAGTTTAAGGGTGGTTCACCCCCACTTCTGTTGGAAAGAATAAATACTTAATTAAATGCAATAAGAATTTTGGCAATTTGACATCATATGTAACTTGTCTCTTTGGTATCTTTTAAAAAAGCAAAATTAAATTTATCTCCCACTTCCTAGTTAGTTTCTTAATCTTTTTTATGCTAAACACACAAGAACAGCTTGGATGACTTTTTTTGATAAGATTGCATGGAGGGCACTTGATTTATCTGCTCCTTTCTAGCGTGTAGTATGTTTGAAGTTGTAAAGATTATTAATCCTTCATCTCTTTTGGGTAGTTTGGTATCATTTTGGTGTAAATTGGATAGACCTGACCTCATGGAAAATTCTAGGGCAACATAACAAGAATAAGTGAATTTACACGTGACACCAAGTTGAGAAGTTGTGATCATGAGAAAAATAATGCTCAAAATAAAGTAGGAAAACCTGGGAGTAAAATCAAGTTTTCTGACTGAAGCAGGTCAAGATGAGGTTTAGTATCAAAAGAAATTAATAAAATCCACCTTGTTTAAAGCTAGACAAAATGCTAACAATGGTTGTGACAACAGAGGGAGCAGTCCAGAGTTGGCAGATAATTTTTATTTATCTCTTACAGCTTTGAGTTCTTGGTACTGTTTCTGTGGTGACAGCTTGCAGTTGTGCTGTATTAGATATGAGCTGAAACTTGATTTTAACAGAATAAACTGTTTGGGTTCTACCTGTGCTATGGATTGAACTTTGAATGAATATACAACCAGGTCCCAAACATGAACTAAAACTTTTGTCACGATATTTTCTCCCAAACTCTGCTCAGCCATCCTTCACTTGTGTGTGACTTCAGGAAGGATGTTTTCTGGTTGCAGAGGGTAATTATTTTCATCTCTGAAAAACCTGGTTGTTTTTTTTTTCCTCAGCTAGAAAAACCTTTCCTTTTGTGAAGAACTAGTTAATGTTTTTTACAAGCCTCCTAGTTAATGCAGTGTATAATTCAGTCTGAATATTTGTTGCAGTGGATGACCAGGCTGTAGTTCTGCTAGCTGCTTCTTTGTTGGAAGTTGTTGACGCTGTAGTGCTCTTTCACTGAATGCTACTAAGGAAACCCTAGGAGGGAAAATACCAAGGACTTTACCATTTCTGGTTTTCTTTGTTGAGAAACAGGTATGAAGAAGTTTGCAATACTGATGGTTCTTCACCAGTGAATGTAGCAGTGATGGAATAAACAGCAATTATACTGTGTATTGACTTGGCTAGTATTTTCTTTTATCTCCTTAGGCTAGAAAATAAGAGAGCAGAGGACTTGGAAATGGAGGTGTTCCTTTCCTCCTGTAGCAAGAAGAAGTAGAATGTGTGCATGGCTGTGCGAGCACCAGGGCTCACCTCTGAGCCACTGTGGTTTCTCTGTTTCCTGACCCGAGATACTGAGTCAGTTCAGGACAGCATATGGTGTGCTGAGTGATGGGAATACATTCTCTCGTCTACTTTGGTAGTTTTTTACAGAATCAACTAGGATGAAAAAGACCTTTGAGATCATAGAGTCCAACCTATGACCTAACGCTACCTTGTCAACTAGACCATGGCACTAAGTGCCACATCCAGTCTTCTCTTAAACACCTCCAGCAATGGTAACTCCACTACCTCCCTGGGCAGCCCATTCCAATGCCCAATCACTCTTTCTGTGAAGAACTTCTTCCTACTGTCCAGCTTAAACTTCCCCTGGTGTACCTTAAGACTGTCTTCTTGTTGTGTTGCTGGTCACGTGGGAGAAGAGACTGACCCTCACCTGGCTACAACCTTCTTTCAGAGAGGGTTTGCATAAGAAAAGCCTTTTCTATGACAGAGATCAAGAAATTAGGTCCTTCTATCAAAGATGACAGGAACATGTATTTAATTTTTCCTTCCGGTCTTAGAATATCAGACAGCCAAGACATTTTCTTGAATTATTACTCAGCAAAGAAACATACTTTAAAAATGAACTTGCTGTTGCCCCTTCCTCACATGCTCCCCATGATGATTGCCTCTCAAAGAGAATTCCTATTTTCTATATATTATATTTCTATGTGGGCCAGTTCAGCTTTTTTTTTTTTCCCCTCTCTCTTTCTCTATTTCATGGCAATAGCTGTGGTCTGGTCTGTGTTATGGTCTAGTAAGATCCTCTAATTCTGATGGTCCTGAGAGTGGTGCTTAGATATATAGACTAACTGCATGTTATTTTCTAACTGTGTTACTTAAAGCTATGTTACAGTCAATGGTAAGTGCTGGTAACTAGTGCATCTTGCAGGTCCTTGCAAACATGAGGCTTATAATTAGGACAGGGATCAGGATTTTATTCTTTTTGCATGTGGAAGGTCAGCTGGTTGCTATCTAAAATGGTGGTGTTCTTGCAGAAAGGCATCAAAAGATGACAATAGTGACTTTGTAGATATTGATGTTTGAAACATAAGGCTGAGGCCTCTGAATCTTCTAGGACATTCACACTCTATTGATTTTCCAGAATCAGGGCAAATGAGGAATGTTGTTTTCTGACATCAGCAGAGCTAGGTGGGTTTTGCTAACCAGGTTTTTAGTAGTCTGAAGGTTGCCTTAGTTGTGTGAAAGATAAAGCCCTAGGTTGAAGTTATTTAGGCTTCTCCAATTTTGGTGCAATTGTCCTTTGTTATTTTTTTTTAAATACCAGTGAAAGTTGATTTTGGGGAAGTTTGGATTCCTCATTCAGAAATTTATGTATGAATAAGGGTGCTTGTTGCATCTGAAGTTTGAATGTTTATGAAGAAGTTGAGGGCAAGTCTGTTGGATGTTTATTGGGTGTAGCTGGCAGATTTTGATTAAAACAAGGATAATCATCAGCAGTGTATACTAAAATGTAAAGCATCTGTTAGACAGAGACACTGGGATAATAGCAAAGATAGATATTGTGAGATTAGAAAATTTTATTTTTTAAATAATGCTAATCATATTGCTTGACTTTCGTGATTGAAACTTGCTCTACTAGTGGAAAACATGTCCTGTTCAGTCCCCCTTCGACATCATGCTTTTGAGAGGGGCTCTGGATGTGTAACCAGCCTTTGCTTAACTCCAGTCTTTTGATGGTGAACATTTCTTTCTCTTAGAAAACAATGCTGTCTTTTCTTTATTTGCAAGACCTATTTGTATATTTCTGTCTTCCAATTGATATAAAATTTCAATAGCCAAACCGAATTTTATTTCTGTCTTTTATTTTAAAGCAAGCAAGCAAGCAAGCAGCTCTGGGTGGCCGGGGAGTCACCACTCCACTAACAGCACACACCACTTACAAGTTCAGCAAAGTATATATACTGTTACTGTTTTTAAGCCTACAAAGCATTTTCCAATGTGCTTGGTTAGTCCAAATCAGCAAATATCAATAAGCTGGGATCAGCAATTTCATAATCTTTCCAGGTGGTTGTTGGCTTCCTGTCCTTCTTGTGGTCATCTGGAGGGAGGCCTTACACCAGTGTCTGCTACGTGATTTTGTCAAGTGCATCAAGCTTTTTATTATACATAAGCATTTAGTCGCAATATCCCTTAGCTTTACCACAACTTCCTCTATTTTATTCTAAGCATCAGTCGTCTGGCTACCTCACCTCTTTACTATACTTCTTCTATTTCAATGCTTCATTTGGCTATTTGGTCAGAAAGTTTCAAAACTGTTCTTTGTAGTTATCCCAGGGAACGCATCCACTTTCGACACAGCAGATACAAGCATTTGCTGATTCCATTGCCAATTGACACAAATCACAAAAACATTTTTCACACTCTGTATAACATTTGTTTAGGAATAGTAATCCTTGAAATGAACTTTTTTTTGCTGGTAGTGAAAAAGTATTGATTTCTGTAGATTGGGGGTGTTCTTAGGTCATTATAGATTGAATTGACAGAATAATAATTTTGACTAACAACTCAATGGGTTTTAAGAGTGTTCACTTGTTTATTCAGTATGCTTTGCTAACATAAGTGGAAGTGTATATGTTAGTTTATATGTTTGTGTTGGTACTCTGGCCACTCCCAGCAATCTTCTTTTATTGGTAAAACATGAAAGTGTACTGATAATACATTTTCTCCCTCCTGTGATGTTCTGCCAGTGATGCAGGTCTACTCCTGGCCATCAATATTCTTCCTATTTACCACAGAAAACTAAGATGAGACAGAAATCGTCCCAGGATCCATAAGCTCAGGTTTGGTGTTGTTGGCTTGGGACATTACAGACACTGAGTAATCAGCACCACTCCTGAGGAACATCTGACTCTTGGAAACTTTTTCCCTTTCAAGCAGTAATAAAGGTGGTGAAATGCTTTAGACAACAGCTATAGACATGTTTGTTTTCCTCCACTTTTTTTCTCATGCTTATATCATGCTACTGCATAGCAGTAAAATCTACACTCATTGTACATGTACAGTAGTCATGCCATCATGAAGCAGTATCCTGCAGCCTTTTCCCAGCCCTGTCATTGCGAGAAATCCTGAGTAACTTTGTGATTAGAGTACTGTGGTTTAGGAATGGTATTCTCCAATTTAGTGCTCCCACTAAAACTATGCTGCTGCTTGTTCCCCCCTCCCTTTCCCCTCTCCCCCCTGTGGGTTACTGTAGAGGAGAACTGGAGGCAGGAAAGGTAAAGATCAAGGGTTGAGATAAGAAAAATTTACTGGAAACAGCAATGAGAGAAATAAAATGAAGAGTAACAGCAGCAATATTAATAACAAAAGTGTACAAAAGAGAGAGAGTGATTTACATGCAAAATGCTCACCCTGACCACTCCCTCTGGCTTGGAACATGTGCTACCCAAGTGGTAAGGATAAAAAGGAATAAGACTCTTCTGTTGAGTCACTAAGTTGAGAGTAGACCCTCTTGCTAAACTGTGCCCCAGACTTGACGAACATTTTAGGCCCAAAGGTTTTAACCGCACTTAATCGATAGTTTAAGTTAAACAATTTAACTAAGGATTAATGTAGAATTTACTATAGCAGAATAGTAACTCGCCAGCCAATTTACCTACAAATCTAAAGTACTTGAGAATGTATGAGAGCAACATTCCTAGTCCATTTACTATAGCATACTCACATGCACAGACCTAAAGAATATGTACAAGGTATATACCTGTGAAAAATTCCCTTTGAAATCAGTGATGTACTCATATTGGATGCCTTTGCATCTTCTCAGTGGGTGAATGGTTGAGCCTTGAGGAGTGGGGGTATCAGCCTGGGATCTGTCATTGGCATTCAGTGATCCTCCAAGTATAGCAAGCTTGAGAGTTTGCTGGCTCTGAGAGGCCCCACTCAGAGGGAGGTTGTTGGTCACAGCCTGCTGTGGTCCAGGAGAGCTCAAAGGGTCTCACTTTGGACTGCTGTTTATAGGGCTTCAAGAGAGTGGGCTTTAGTCATAGTAATTTTCCATCCTGGCCACAATTTGGGGTGGTAACTTTCAAAGAAAGTTCAATAACAAATGTTAGTCCACTTGGATGGTTATTCAGGCAGGAAAAATAAGTTTCCAAGTCTGTTTGTTAAAAAGCAGGAGCTCTTTAAACAGCACCAGTTTCTGGGAGCCGACCGTGTTCAAGAGGAGCTCAGCCCAGGTGCTGCTGTCAAGGCTGAGGCCTAATGAGCATTTCTCAGATCATAGTGTGGCCTGAGGGTGGAGAGGGGATGCACCACCACACTCTAACTAGTATGGTGCACTATCTTTAAAGCAATTATATTAAAGCTAGAAAAAATGATTATTAAGTAGAGATTGATATTACCCATACCAACGACTGTGGGCAAATCTGTTGCTCAGTCTCAAGGAATAACCTTGGGGGGCATCCCCACTCAAGGAAGGAATCTCCACATGTACTCCAAGAAAGGATATGTTAGAAGACCCTGCCATTAAAAAGCAGGACTGGGCTTTTATACTAGTGTTTGACTGTCAGTCATGTTTCTGGGCCAGCTGTGTCAGCTCAGCAACTTTAGCCAAGTTATCAGTACTATCACTTGTTGGTTCCTTTATCTCAGGTACTTTACCAGGTCTGCCATATTTTTACCTCACTATCAGGATGTCTGCCTTTGGGGCTGATGAGTCAGGCTGGTTTCAGCATTTCTTCAACACCAAAAGCTGCATGACCCCCCCTTCTTCATTCACCAGTGATAGCTTTGCAAATAGGGTATTGTTCAAGTTGTTTTACCCCCACTCCAGACAGAGCATCCTGCTTCATCCCCATCTTATTAGTAATATCCTACTTAATGCTCAAAATTATAGTTACTATGGTAATTCGAAGGCAGTTGCTAACTGCCCTCCTCCTTCCTGTTGCTTTGGTACTTTAAAGTAGGTGTGGTGAGGTGTGAAACCTCAGCCTGGTGTGGTGAAGGTATGTCTGTGCCAGGGAGGTGCAATGTTGCCCTGGTCAGTGCACTGTTGGTGGTGGAGCAGGGCCCTTCAGCTGCTTCTTGTGCTGGGGCTGGGCTGGTTGTTGTGTCTACTGCCAATTGTGCTTTAAGATTACTGTATTACATCTGAAATAGATTATAACATGCCCATGTTGGCTTGATGGAGACCATCAAACTGGGGGTGTGTTTCCACAGTTGTCTGAAGCAAGTGCAAGTTCATACTGCTGCCAGGAAGATGCTCTTACCATCACTGGTTTTCTGCTTCAGACCTGTTGCCAAATTGTGCTGCTCATGAGTTGCAGTCAGCAAGATGAGGACATTCTCTAAAGATCTTGTTATATTCAGGTTGTTTGGGCTGTTTTCACAGCAAGCTGATCTTCCTGTGCTGCTTCATCTCCCCAGGAGTGTTTCAAATATTTGTGTGCATGTCTTTTTCCTTAAAGTACCCTTTCATCCTGAAAAACAAACATGGATTAAACAACAAATTGAGACCCAGTGGAGTTAACATATCTTAAATCACAGTGGGCTAACTCCAGACTATCATAGGTGAAGTTATTAGCTTGTCTTTCAGAGAGGCTAGTGCTCTCTGTCATGTACTCTATTAAGGGTGCTTGGTTTTATTTTTTTTTATTGCTTATTGTGGTATGCTCAAATTGTGATGAGTTGATTGATACTTTATTTGTTGAGTACCCATTCCTTGTGAATGCCAGTGAGCAGCTTGCACCAAAGCTGCTGCCCTGACAAGTTGTGTGCTGAGGCACATTCATACTTCTGGGCTGCAGTAAAAGCACTTTGCTGCTTGTTTGCACATCTCCTCCTGCCCAGGTACACCACTTGTAGGTTGTCCTTAGTTCCCTAAATTTGCAGGTTTTACTTCCCAGTGTCATGGGACAGAAACCAGGCAGTCAACTCTGACCTGACCAGTCACAAGATCTGTTTCCAGTTATCATAGTAACTATAAGCCATACTTGTCAATTAACCTTGTGCCAGATGCTGTAAAAACACAGGGGGAATAATAAATTTCTTGTTTCAAAGTAATTGTAATGATAGAGAATGAATTAGAATGAAAGCTGACTACCACAAATGGGATAGCACTGGTAGGTGTGTGTGGTTTGAGTTTTCTTTTGTTTTCTTTTGTTGCCATACAACCAATGTATGTTTAAAGCAGGGTAATAGGTAGTTTTGTAAATAATTTCTTTAAGTGTGAGGGAGAACATAAAAATATTGGCTACAAAGGCTGTATTTAAAGGTAAGGATCATGATTTTTCTATAAGAGAGAATGAGAGAGTGGGAAGTAGAGTGGGCATTGTCTATGACTTCATGTATGTGTGCAGGAAAGCAGTTTAATGATAGGGAAGAAGGGAATGGCCTGAGTGTCGCCTTCTGCTGAGAAGGCGGGCGACCTGGTTTCAAGACACAGCACGGCGACCCGGCCTCGCCCGGGTCACTCGGGCCACAGACATGCACAGACACCAATGTGGTGGATGGTCAAATGGCGTTTATTATCTCATCTCGTGAGGTTAAATAGTCAAGGGGGTCTTACTACGTCAAAGGGGGACGGTGGGTCCGGCTAGGGTTAGTAAGGAGTGGAAAACTACTGGAGTTAAGAGGGGCTGCATGCTTCGGGGGTGATTGATTACCTATAGCAGGATGAGGGGGGAAGGGTCTTGCTTTCCGTCACATCCTGAGATTTTCCGTTCGCCTGTCCCTATCTACCACACCTGAGTTGTGAATGTGACTTCTGTTAGCATTCTGAGTGGGTATGAGTGGTTAAATTCTAGGCATCAAAACAAGACAGCAGATTTTAAAGAAATCTAAGGAGTGATCCAGCTGGAGCTGGAATTTCAGCAGAGTAGCAGATAGAAAAGTCTATATGTTAAATAACTGGGAAAAGCTGTGAGATCCAGATGTTGTCTGGAAGTAGAGATCTAGACAGATCGAAGTCAGCTAACAAAAATGCTTTTTATCCACTTCATTTACCCCTTTATTTTAAAGATTGCAATAAATCCAAAAATAGTGTATTGAAGCTGCTTTCTCAGGAGTCTCTGTATAGAGTTTGTGGTAAAGGCAGGAAGAGTTCAATCTACTACATTTGTATATTATCAGAGTATGGAATCAATACCCTGCCTTAACTCTTTTTTTCCTTTCAGATTTTCTATTTCGTACATACATTGTTTTGTATATACTGTATATGATGACTTCGGTGGTCAGTGAACGTACCCGAGGTACTAGGGACAAAATGCAAATTTCAACCTCTCAGCCAACACAACCACAGAAACAAGTAGTACAGGTACGTGCTACTATATAATCTTCTTTGAGTTGAAAGTGAGCTTGCAATGATTTGTTTCTTCCCTAAGTCAGTAAAAACTGGGAAAAGATGGGGGGGGGGTGGGCTATGGTCTTATTTGGAAAAGTATGTTTGTTTGATATCTTGCTTTAATTGCTTAGTTATCCAGCACAGCATTAAGTTGTCCCTGTATTCTTATCTCTGAAGGACCTTTGTATTCTTCAGCAACATTTCCCATGAGCAAGGAATTCTATGCCTATCCCTGTCAGGATTTCTGTCCTGTTACCTTAGTGTCTTCAGAGCTTAGCTCTTTCATATGCCAGCCTCATGATGCTAGAAAATTTCTGGTCAATAGAGGAATTTGGGTGGGTGGGAAAAGCTTTGTTAGATCCATGTTGTGTTCTACAGCATGATTCAGCATATTTAGAAGTCACAAAATCCTAAACTTTTTGTGCAGTGTCTTCACAAAGTGAAATGAAGATGGTTGTCCACTAGCAGACTAAAGTTATTTTCAGTATCTGCAAGATGGAAATTAAGCTCTTACCCCATTGTTTTGGTTCTCAGCAGCAGAATAGTAAAGTTGTGTGCTTGCTTGGGTTAAAGTGCAAAATGTCTCTGTTCCTGGCAACTCATTATTCTTTTGTCAGGTACTTTTCAAAATTTAATTCAATTCAAGAATTGCCTCAGTTCTCAATCTAGAGGTGCTCCCCTGGGAAATTGTCTTATTTTCTAGACTGATCTTTAACATGGAGGGGCTCTTCTTCTCTATACAATATTAATTATGTGACCTCAAGCTCTTATCTCCTTGTGTTACAGTGCTTTGCATAGTGGTGATTCATGCTAATGTGTGGGTTTAGAAAGTGACTTTCAACAAATGAGATTGAATTTGGTTTTGCTTTATAACAAGTAAGTGTGCAGGAGTATAACAAGCAGGTTGACAGAAGTGATGGGTTCCCATTTTTTGATGTTTGCCAGACAGTGGAGTACTCTGCCCAGTTTTGGGTTCCTTAACGCAAGGCAGACATTGGCAAATGGGAGCAAGCCCAGTAAGGAGCTGTGAGGATGGTTGAGAGACTGGAGCACAGGATGAATGAGTGGTGACTGAGGGAACTGGATTTGTTCATTCCTAAGAAGGCAAGGCCAGGTTGTCTTCTATTCAGATACCTCATGAAAGGCTATAAAAAAGGTGAAACCAGCCTCAGAGACAATGGCACAAGTTGGAACACTGGAAATTCCAGCTGTTAAATGGGGAAAAAAATTGTTTACCACAAACACTGTCATGGATTAGAGAGGTTGTTGGGATCTCCATCTGGCCTCAAGCAGCTACTCTGATGGGACATGTTCCCAGTGGGAGGTTGTACTGACTATCACTAGGGTATATTTGCAACTGATGTGATTCATTGATTTTAAGCATTAAGTCTTAGACCTTTTTCTGCATTTTTTCCCACTTATTCTACCTCTTGCATAATAGATATTGGTCATTTCAGTGGAAAAGATGATTATTTAATATACAGCAGATATGTTTTAGTGCACCATATATTTTTATTGTTTAGATCAGATGAACCTCCCTCCTCAGGCTTTACAGATCAACAGCAACATGTGGGATGATACTATTCAATTACCACTGATTCATTTTTTGAATATAGAATTATGTTACTTTCTCAAATGGAGGTTTCATTGTCATAGTCGCATTGAACATCATTTAAGTTATTTAAGAAATTACATCACAGTTCTTTTTCATTGTTTCTGGATAATAATATACTATTTTATTTTAAGATCCGGGCCTATTACTGTCACTTTGTGTTCTGCATACTTCTGTTTTCTGGTAGTTCAAAGTTGTTAAAAATTTCCTTCACTCTGTTATGCTGCAAAGATAACATATCTTGTAAGGCTGAGTGAAGTTCTAGCTGTCTTAAGATGCTACCATTTTTTCTTAGTTGCAATTAAAACTTAATTATACTGTTTTATAGGATATTACAATGACACTTGTGACAATGGTGCCTTAAAAATGAAGAACACTCACTGGGGAAAAAAGCGCAAAACTTTTTGTGACACTAATTTGGTGTTTGTGTCGTAAACACATCTTGTGGGGTTTTGTTGAGTTTTTTTTTCTTCTGAATCTTCATTTCTATCTGTGTGCAATCCACTGGCATAAATGTTAATGATATTGCACCTGCTTGTGTTTCTAAGCTTTCTCCTTATGTTGCATCCCGGACTTTGGGCTTAGATCGGGGTTCTGATGTGTCTTAGCAGATTCTGTGTACCCCCGTGTGTCCCCCGGTTTTTCCCCCCTCTGGTGACCGGTTCCTGAGTTGCCTTACCATGCAGCCCAGCTCCCATCCCCCCCTGTGGATCCTTTCCTGCTGTTACCCCTCCCCCGCGGCCAGGGCCGCCCCGGACCCCCGGCGCTGCCCCTGCCGCCTCCCCATTGGCTCCTGCCTTCCACACCACACCCCTGCAGCCCCGGGACTGCCCCGGGCCCTGGTGCCACCCCTGCCATGCCCCTATTGGTTCCCCCAGGCCACACCACGCCCCGGGACTGCCTCAGGACCGCCCCGGTGCCGTCCCCTACTGCATCCCTATTGGCTTCCCCAGACCACGTGACACCCCCCTGTTCCACCCCCAATAAAAGCCCCACGAGGCTGGGGCCGGGCGGCCATATTTCCCAACACAGGGATTGGGAGCATCTCAATAAAATGCTCTCAGCTCTTGCCACAGGGAATTTGGTCCTTCCTTCACCCCCTTTATCGAGGTCCCTCGCACGCGGCGGTAGAAACAGCCGACCCACCTTCCCGGAGTGCGCGGCACCCGGGAGCAGTGGTGGGACCGGGACCGGAGGACCTGTGGTGCCCTGCTGGGCACGGCAGCTGCTCCGGACCCGGGAGAAACACCAGAACGCCGCATCCTTACACAGGAAAACGAAAGATATTGTTACTCATTTGATAGTGTTATAAAGTTTGTATATTTTTGTCTTCTAACATGGACTTGAAAAAAGTTGGTTTACAGAAGCAATGAATCTCAATGGTTTCCTGTTTCTGGTCAAATATCCCATCATGTCTCTATAGAAATTACACTGAATGTTTGTATTCTGGATATCTTTAAAGAAAATCTCTTCACTAGCTAAGAAGTTGCTGTGGGCATGAGGAGGCTGAAGTCAGAGCAAGAAGATGGATCATCAGGACTTAATTTCTGAAACCAGCAGACCTTTTATTTTTTCTCTCTGCTGAGCTCTCAATAGATACCAAGAGCAAGCTCCTTTACACAGAGCACCACACTGATGCAGGAAGCTTTTGTGGAGGGTGGCACCAGGGCTGGCACAGGGAATTCCAGAGCAGGCTCTCCTCTTGTGTTACTGATTGGCATATGGAGCTGTCAGCATGACACTTTGAAAATGTGAAGTAGTGCAGAGTATTTAACTCTGTTACTGTCTTAGTTTAAGGCAATTATATGGGGTGGAGACTCCACAATGAGTTACCTTCTCATAGTTTTAATCACTCCCCTTTCACCAATAAGGAGAAATGAACATGAGAAGATATAAGTGACAAAATAACAGTTTATTAAAAATAAAAAACCAGCAGTAACCACTAGATACAAAGGTGCTGAGTCACCTCGTCCCCCTGGGAACAAAGAAAACAAGATGGTGGAGAAGCCCCCGCCTCCCAAGATGATGGCAGCCGTAGCAGCCCACGTGGCCTAGAGGACAAAGACAAGATAGTGGAGAAGCCCCCTTCTCTGGACCACTGGCAGAGAGAGAAAACAAAGGAAAATCAATACAGCAACTGAGTCTGCTGTTCCACAACTCCCTTCTCCCTCAAACAACAACCGACAGGGGACAGGGACAAAGCAAAACCTGGGAAAAAATCCAATTTTTGTCCAAAAGGTTCCAATGCTGCTGAAACGCTGGAAGAAACTTCCCTCCTTGGCATGGCTGGAACTGGAGTAACAGCTGGAAAACTTGTGGAGAATGGGTCTGACTCCTCCTTGGCGAATGGCAGGTGGCTGGAACTGGAGTAGCAGCTGAAAAACTCATGAAGAAAGAATCCCGACCCCTCCTTGTGAAACAGCAGGCAGCGGTGGCAAAGGTGTTTCAAAATCTGCTCTGAAGTAGCTTCGGATTGTGAAATGCAGCTTTGTGGGTTGTGACTAGGAAACCTGCCCAAGGCAACCCCTTTGGGAACCCAGAGAGAACAAGAGGGCTCACTGGTGTGCATTCCCTGTTTTTAAAAGGACCCAGCCCCCCTCCTTTCCCTGAACTGGGGTAAAACACACAAGTTCCACTTCCTGGGTTGTCAGGTCTTAGAGACTAATAATCTTGGGCAGGTTGACATGGAGAAGATATGAAATACATGAGGTTTTTTGGGTCATCTAGGTCACCTATGACAGTTACAAATGCTGATTGTCTTGTGTCCTGGCTTGTAAGATAAGCATATATTCTATTTGCCATCTGTTGGAGGTGGGGCAGGTATCTTCTGTTGGGCAGTTTTCTTATCTCTTCCAAGAACAATGTCTCCCTCCGGGGAGATATCTTCTGTTAGTGGGCCATTGAATGGCTCACTGCATGACTGATAAAATTACATCATCCCATTGTAAGATGCTCCACCCAGAGGGAGGACCCAAGCATCCCTACCCGCGTAAAATCAGCATTTCTTGCGACAGCCTCAGCCTCTTCACTGGATTCCCAGAGGAAGACCAGGCCCATCTACTCTATCACCAGACCTTCAGAGAAAACTACACCCTTCTACTGGATCATCGCTTCAGCAGCATTTCATCTGCCACTCCCGGAGCAGGAGGAGCAGCCACTATTTAACTGGACTATCACCAACACCCTGACTCTGCAGGGTGTCAGGTTTCTGACTCTATCAGTAGTTTTGTTTGTACTAATTGCATTTTTTTTTTTTAAATTTAGTTTTTTTCCTAGTAAAGAACTGTTATTCCCATTTCCATATCTTTGAAATTGTGGTAATTTGGAGGGAGGGGGTTTACCTTTTCCATTTCACGGGAGGCCTTTGCCTTCCTTCACAGACTCCTGTCTTTTCAAACAAAGACAGCTTGGAACATTGACTCTGAGCAAAGCAAATATTACTTCCCTCAAGGAACTGGGACAGCTGCAGTAACTTCTCAGCCAATAAGCAGCTGGTGTTTTATGGTGGAATATTTTTTTAGACTCAGGAATTACACTTGGTGATCTTCTCTAAAGCTTGCATTTGTGGTAAACTCCAAAAATGAAGCAGTTTGAGACTGATTAAGTCTGAACTTGTGAGGTACAGAATTTCATGTAGGTATCCTGTGAAGTGAGACTGCCTAGGATGAATCCTTTCTGTGAAGAATTTCGGAGGATGATGTGGTCCCCTTCTCAGTAATGAAGTCTTTTGCAATACATCAACTTGCATTTTGGGTCCTGGCTCTCTTCAGTATCAGCCTTCTCTACCATGAGATAGTAGCCTCTTCTGTTTGGGCAGAAATCAAATGAGGTCCAAGATCATGTAGCATACAGTTATCTTCGGTATTTTCATAGGAATGCAGTTAAGTAGGCTGCAGATGCCGCACTATGAAGAGTGGCCCGTACTATCTCTGGAGTGGTAGATACTAAATAAAAGAAATATCAAAGTGTAAGCTTCTGTGGTAAATTCTATTATATACTTGTCTATGTGGTGAGCTTTAACTGTGGTTCAAATATATTAGAATATGTTGAAATTGCTTCTGTTCTAGCTAACTTTTTAACTATAAAATGGGCATAGAGATGTTAATCCCTTCCCTGTAGCACTGCTGTGCTTGTGTATATTCTTTTTGAGAATCTTGAGAGAAAAAAAAAAAAAGTAAAACTCTAGTGACCAGTGACAGGACCTGAGGGAATGGCCTGATGTTGTGTCAGGGGAGGGCTAGGCTGGATATCAGGAAAAGATTCTTCCCCCAGAGGGTGGTTGGGCACTGAACTGATTTCCCAGGGAATGGTCATGGCCCAAGGCTGCCAGAGCTCCAGGAGGGTTTGGACAATGCTCTCAGGCACAGGGTGGGATTGTTGGGATGTCCTGTGCAGGGCCAGGAGTTTGACTTTGATGATCCTTGTGGGTCTCTTCTAACTCTGTATTCTGTGATTGTGATAACTAGAAGATACTTTAAAAAAATATAGTTGAATGTTGTGTACTTTATTGGATGTTTGTTTTTCAGGCAACAGCAGAACAAATTCGCCTTGCTCAGATGATCTACGATAAGAATGACACAGATTTTGAAGATAAAGTGAAACAAGTATGTTTCCTATGATACAGAGTTTTTATACTCTGTAACAATGCTGACTTGTGTTTTGGAGGTAGAGTATGTTTCTGATTTAGATCAAACCTTTTTCACAAGGATAAAAGTTTAACTAGAAAAAGGTGCTCTTATTGCCCTGTAAAGTCTGTTTTCAAGAAATTGTGTGGTAATATAGCTATGACTGTATGGTTATACCCGGTGTATTTTCCTTTGGCATTTAAGCCAAAACTCATCTGTGCTGACCTCTTCCAGACTATATCTCTTTAGTATGGTCACAGTTGAATAATTGTCAGAATAAAGAGTGCATTCAGGTTGTTCATGTGTACACACACATGGGAAAAATGTCACCTGTGTAACTGAGTTTGCCAATATATTGGTTGTTTTTCAGGAAAAGTAAAAATCATAGAATCATAGCTTAAAGGTAAATTGAGGTATTATTTTAAAAAATAATTTGACCTCCCAGAGCTGTGTATGCAGCTTTATTGACTTTTCCTGTGTAAAACCTCCTCTGAAGCATTAAGTGCTTTTTGTTGTTATAAACTTGTTTTGGTGATGTGCCAGAAGTGAAGTTTTGTACTTCCTGAAGCCATAGTACCCTCATCAATAATGCCTGTAGCTGTGCTGGTGGGAAGGACAAGAATTAAGTTCTGCATAGGAAAGCTCCAAGCATAAAGTTAAAGGGAAAAAAAAAAAAGTGAGAGAGTGCTTTCTTGATTATAATTTAATTTGTGTTTACATTTATTTAGGATTTTAGTTTGCTCTGACACAGTAGCTTATGCACGTTTTTGAAGCTGTGGTGATACTAACTCTTATTTTCTTACAAAGATAATTTGAATATTTTAACATGTCTGACTCTTACTGCCAGCTTATGGAAGTGACGGGGAAAAACCAGGATGAATGCATAGTGGCACTACATGATTGTAATGGGGACATGAACAGAGCAATTAACATATTGCTGGAAGGAAGTTCAGACACGGTAAGTTCAGATACTTTCCTATTAAGCTGATTTTTGTTTCCACTTCTTAGAAGTGATTGGGAAAGTCACATTTTGGAAGCTTTCAATTTCCATGCCTCCAAATTCTTTTGAAGGAAATGGAGACCAGGACAGCTTTTCTGCTGCATGCATACCATAGACTAGGCTGAACCTTGAAAATGTTGTAGGTGTTTAGCTGGTTTCTTGCAGAATCTTTTGGTTTTCATTTACATACAATAATTTTAACTCTGCAGCAGAAATCATTGTTCTGTCAGACACAGGCCTGTTTTTTGCTCCAATGTTTGTAGTGATGCCTAGAGAGGCTACCTGGAACAGAGCCTAGACAGTGTTAAAGGAATAAAGTAAGTATTAAAAGGCCTTTAAAGGATACATCTTGGGCAGTACAAGAGCCCAGCCATGGCTCTACCCAAGATGGACGCAAGATGGATGACCGGTCACGAACTGTCACACTTTTATAAGTTTTGGTCTATTTACTCATTGCGGTTAATTGTCCAATTACAGCTTCAGGTTATGAAGTCCCATCCTCCCAGATCGCTCTCCTCAATTTGCTGTTGTTTATACTTTTTTGGGCCCGAAGCTGCAATGGTGTCCTTGGTTCTCAGGCTGGAAAAGGATTGTTTTGTCTAACTAAACTGTGAAGAGAACTTACTAACACTTTAGTCACACACTAAGGCAGTACAGAATCTGAAAAATATGAAAGCTAAAACTTAAAGCATCAGTAGCACCTCCCAACCATGAGACCTGAGTCTGTTTGCCTCAAAGGATAATCTTTATAAACCTAAAGTGCAGGTAGATATTTTAAGTTGTGCGGCTTATGTAGGTTTGCATTGTCAGTATTAAATTTGGAGGAGGTTTCCACATCTGAAAGTTACATTGACAGCACTGCTAATGGCAAAAGAGGATACAAGTATCCTTTCACTGTTCATTTGCATAACTTCATTGAAAACCAGAAAGTGGAGACTAAACAATGTGTATATAACAACAAATAATATTGTTTAGAATGTTACACAGCAATTTTCTATCCCAAGACATACCAGAAAAATGTCTTGCTGAAGCTCAAGCTTTTGCTGGAGGGACTTCTTATAGTTTGTCCAAGACAGTGAGCTAGATTCCATCTCATCTAAATTGGGAAAGAAACCTGGACTTCCTTTCTTAATGCTGAACATTCTGTATTTCCTGTGATTTGTCAGGATGTGTGGTCTGTCTTATTGTTAATGAGGAAACCCACCCGCACACACCCTAAATCTAGAACACATACTGTTCTGACTGAGAGGACTTTCTTTCCTATCCCCTTTTCATTTATCAGAGTTGAGGTCATCTAAAACACAGAGATATATAATACTGAACAAACTGTCAAGTTGGGAATAGAAGAGAGCATCTCATGATTAAATCTGTTGGTAATGTGCTGTTTTTTTGTTCTCTTTTACTTCTCATATTTGCCATTTTCTAGTTGAAAATAGTTTTCTGTCTGATAGAGAATTTTAAATGCTTCCTTACTTTAGCAAATTTTTTATAAGTGATCATGGCGTGGAAGAAACTTTCTGAACTCATTTATCATTTAGAAGCATCATATCCATATATTGTTCTTTTGACAAGTCCCTCTGAACCCACTGCACTTTGTAGACAAAATGCAACTCAAACAGATACAGACAATTTGAAGGACTCAAGAAGGAAGGAGTATTAATTAGAAGGGGTTCTCATCAGAGTGTGAATAAACTTAATGCAAATTTGTGGGCCTCCAACTTGAAGGCCGTTATACTCCAGAACACTTTAACTGTGGATTTGATGTAAGGTTGTGTTACTCTTGAGCAAGAAATGACACAAATCCACAAACAGGCTGGTTCACACAACAGCACTTTTAATACAAAAGTTCTTTTCTTTTATAACTAGGTTTGACACATTCTACTTGATTGGCTAATTAACAAAAACATTTTCCTCACAAACAGTCCTTGAGAAGAACAGAAAGAGTAGGAAAACACCACCTGCAGGTTGTTTATACTAACAAGTTATCATAGTTTCTCTACAGCTCCCTAAAAAGTCTCACAAGTCCATTGTGAGAAAATTAATTCTGTTTTCTCGCTCTCTGACCAGGCTGTCACATCCACAGGTCCCCCTTTTTGTTTAAAGATGGAGACAGTGTTTGTAATCCTCTGCGGGGCCCCTTGCAGGAAGGAGAACAAACACGGCTCCAGAGGTTCCTTAATTGGATGCTGATTAGAAATGGTCAGAGAGATTGGATCTTGTGATTCTCTCTTAAAAAATGCGCTAACAATCCTAAATCATGTACTTATTCTAATACAAAACAGTCCTTTTTTCAGAAGCAGGATGAAATGTTCACTCCCCACTCGTGGAGGGGCCATCTCATTGATGGTCATCATCTTGGTCATCATGCAAAGGTTGCCTGTTGGCCACCTTCCAGTTTTGGTGTTGCAAGTCAGGGCGGACAGACCTTGCAGGTACCCATCGCACTCCAGTATCTGTGGAAACACATGCATAACCGCGACCCCAAGTGACAAGGTCGTATAGGCCTTCCCACTTATTAGTGGTTTGATCCCATATCCGGACCTTTGCTCGAGGCAGGTGCGTCTCACCTGAAGAATGCAATGAGAGAAAGTGATTTAGAATGACAGGGTTCTCTGAATTCTGTGGCACTGTCAAATGGTTGATTGTATATAAAACTTTTTCCAATCGACTGTGTGGCGTTTCTCCAGACATTATTCCCCTTTTGTGTTTGTCCAGAACATGCTTCAAGGTACCATGAGTGTGTTCAACAATGGCCTGGCCTGTTGGAGAGTGTGGGATACCAAGCTTGTGTGACACTCCCCATAGGCGTAGAAACTGCTGCATCTTCTGCAAGACATAGGCAGGGCTATTGTCAGTTTTCACAGAAAAAGGTATTCCCAAGACTGCAAAAGCCATCCTCCAATGGGCAATCATATTGCAACTCTTTTCCCCAGTGTGAGCAAAGACCCACATGGTGGAAGAAAATGTGTCAATAGACACGTGCACATACTTGAGTTGGCCAAATTCAGCAATGTGAGTGACATCTGTTTGCCAAAGCTGCAAAGCCTTTAAGCCTCTGGGGTTCACCCCCACTGGCAAAGGTGCAGCAAATCCATGACAGTCAGTGCAAGAACTGACGATGTCATGAGCTTCAGTTGGCATCAAATGAAACTGTTTCTGCAAAGTATGTGGACTTTGATGGAAAAAATCATGTGGTGCCTTGGCTTGTGCAATCTTATCAGGCTGAGGCACTACCCATGCAGAGTTGGCCAACCTGTCAGCCCTGGCATTCCCTTCCACTATGAAACCCGGCAAATTGGTGTGACTCCAAATGTGCAAGATGTAATACGGATGGACTTGGGTTTGAATTGCACTCCACAAGGCTTTCAATAACTGAAACAAAACTGCATTATTGACTTCCTTCAGAAGTGAACAATCCAAATGCTTGGTTATGTCCGTGACATAGGTGGAATCAGTCACCAAATTCGGAGGCACTTGGGAAAATTCCTGGAACGCCATGGCAACGGCATTTAACTCAACCAGTTGGGCCGAGCCTGACTCATGGCCTTCCAGTGTCTGCCATCCAGATTCATCCTTCCAAGTAACAATGGCCTTCCCCATTTTTCCAGAACCGTCAGTGAAGACAGTGGGCCCTTGCACTGGCACCTGGCTGCTCTTCGGCCGCAATGACAAACCCGTTGTCTTTGCCAGCAGCAGCAACTTATGGCTGGGCATATGATAAGCAATCTGCCCCGAGAAGTTTTGCAGCACACTCTGCAAAGGAGTGCTGTTAGCAAAGCTCCATTCAAAATCTTCGCGTTCCACAAGAAGAATAATCGCTGTGGGATCGGCAGCCATCAATTGCAAACACTGTTGACGGCATTTGATTATCAAACGAGCAATCGGCTCGAACAATGAGGGCGCTGTCTTTTTCTACTGATGGGTCAAAAAGACCCGTTCCAAAACGTGCAAGGGATCAGACCACTTGTCACTCCACTGGCCAATGATACCCGTAGGATGAAAATCTGGATTGGTAATGAAGACAGTGATATCAATGGAAGGATCTATTAGATGAACCTGATGAGCAGAAACAGCCCTTTGGACCTCCTCCAGCGCTTGTTGCACTGCAGGGGTCAATTCCCAAGGTGACCTCAGGTCAGGGTCCCCTTTCAAAGTGTCATACAATGGGGACAGTTCTGTTCTGGTCAGTCCCAAATAAGGACGCAACCAGCTGATGACACCCATCAACTTCTGGGCATCATTCAAGGTCCGAATAGAATCTGAGAATTGCACCTCCTGATGCTGAATGGTTTGGTCAAGAATTTTGACCCCCAGATACTTCCAGGGAGTATCTGAACTTTCTCTGGGGCCACCTGCAGCCCGTAAGCATGCAGAGCAGCAAACAGCTGAGGCGCTATCCTCAGCAACTCATCCTGGGTGGGTACCGCCACCAGAATGTCATCCATATAAT
Source organism: Vidua macroura (assembly GCF_024509145.1). Lineage (NCBI taxonomy): Eukaryota > Metazoa > Chordata > Aves > Passeriformes > Viduidae > Vidua > Vidua macroura. The sequence goes on along the minus strand of NW_026530535.1, from coordinate 5,194,858 downwards.
GATAACAACGCGTGTCAGGAAACTGAATGCAAAGCTCGAACAAAGCCTGAGCCACATGCCATTGACAGATAGTTGGGCTATTGCGACAGCCCTATGGCAAAACCTTCCATTGATATCTCCACACAGGTTCGGCATTGTTGACTGAAGGCACTGTGAAGGCAAACTTTGGCTTATCATCAGAATGCAAATGAATAGTAAAATACAATCCTTCAGATCAATGATCAAGATCTCCCATCCCGCAGGGATCATTGTGGGTGAGGGCATACCAGGCTACTTCGAAGGTACCTAGCGTACCCTGGTATCTGTGGATACGCACACATACCCACGCCCCAAAGCAATAAGGTCATAGGGACCTTCCCGCTGTTTGGTGACTAAATTCCGCAACCGAACCTTCGCTCAAGGCTGACGTGTCTCATGCGAAGCCTGCAACAAAAGGTGATGATTCAAAATGACAGGGTTATTTGAATTCTGCAGCACAGTAAGATGATTGATGGTATACAAAGTTTTTGCCAACCGACTGTGTGGGGTTTCACCCTGCATTCCCCGTTTTTGTTTTTGAAGAACCCGCTTCAGAGTACCATGACTGCGTTCTACAATAGCTTGACCAGTTGGAGCATGGAGGATACCAAACTTGTGTTGCACACCCCACAACTGCAGGAACTGCCACACCTTCTGCGATGTGTAAGCAGGACCATTGTCGGTTTTCACAGCAGAAGGTACGTCCAGAACGGCAAAGGCCTGTGTCCAGTGGGCAATGACATCGCGGGCCTTCTCTCCAGTGTGAACAGAAGCCCACATCGCAGAGGAGAACGTGTCCACAGTGGCATGCACATACTTGAGCCGGCCAAACTCCACAATCTGGGTGACATCGGTCTGCCAAAGCTCCAAGGCCCTAAGGCCTCTGGGGTTTACCCTTGCTGGCAAAGGCGCAACAAGCGCATGACAGTCGTCACATGACTCGACAATGTCACAAGCCTCAGTTGGCATCAGCTGAAACTGCTTCTGCAAGGTATGTGCGTTCTGATGGAAAAACCCATGCGATGCCTTGGCCTGTGTGAGTGTGTCAGGCTGAGATGCTACCCACGCTGGGTTAGCCAACTTGTCAGCCCTTGCGTTTCCTTCTGCTACAAACCCTGGCAAATTGGTGTGTCTCCTTACATGCAGAACATAGTACGGATGAACCCAGGCCTGAATAGCACACCACAAGGTCTTCAATAAATGAAACAAGGCAGGATTACTGACCTCCTTCAAAATTGAATAACCCAATCACTGTGCGATATCGGCCACATAGGCAGAATCTGTGACCAAATTGAAAGGTTCCTGGGAAAATTTCTCAAATGCCATGACAGCAGCCCTCAATTCAACCAATTGGGCTGATCCATCCTCATGACCTTCCAGAACCTGCCACTCAGATCCATCCTTCCAAGTAACAATGGCCTTTCCTGTTTTCCCTGAACCGTCAGTGAAGACAGTGGGTCCTTGCGCTGGCTCCTGACTGTTTTTGGGCCGCAAAGAGATTTGTGTGAATTTTGCTACCTGCAGTAGCTTGTGGCTGGGCAGATGATAAGTGATCTGCCCTGAAAAGTTTTCCAGAGCACTTTGCAGGGACACACTGTGTGCAAAGCTCCAGTCAAAATCCTCCCGCTGTACTGGCAGTATGATCTTTGCGGGATCCGCACCCATCAATTGCAAACACCGTTGCCAGCATTTGATTACCTGCGGCTGATGGGGCAGGAAAATCCATTCCAGGAGGTGCAAAGAATCGGACCATTTGTCACTCCATTGGCCAATGATGCCTGTGGGATGTGAATCTGGAGTGGTAATGAACACAGTGACATCAACGGAAGGATCAATGCGATAAACCTGGCAAGCAGAAACAGCTTGCTGAACCTCCTCCAGCACCTGACGTGCCTCAGGGGTCAGTGTGCGAGGCGACTTTAAATCAGAGTCTCCCTTTAACAAATCAAGCAGAGGAGATAGTTGTGCATTTGTCAGTCCCAAGTACGGACGTAACCAAGTGATGACACCTACCAATTTCTGGGCATCGTTCAGTGTCTTCACCGAATGCACAAATTGCACCTCCTGGTGTCAGATTGTCCGTTCCAGAATTCTGACCCCCAAATACTTCCAAGGAGGTTGTTGTTGAACCTTTTCTGGAGCCACCTGCAGCCCATGAAAATGCAAAGCATCAAGCAACCGAGGCTGAATCCTCAGCAGCTCATCCTGGGTGGACACAGCCACCAAAATGTCATCCATATAGTGATAAAGATGGGCATCAGGAAACTGCTTGTGAACTCCAGACAAGGCACGGGCCACATACCATTGGCATATGGCCGGACAATCGAGTATTCTTTGGGGCAAAAATCTCCATTGATATCGCTGTGTGGGCTCAGCATTGTTGATTGCTGGCACCGAGAAGGCAAATTTTGGTCTGTCATCGGGATGCAAAGGAATTGTAAAAAAACAATTCTTCAAATCCACGATGAGGATCGGCCAATCTGAAGGAAGCATGGTAGGCGATGGCATGCCTGTCTGCAATGTTCCCATGCTTTCCATCATGGCATTGACCTTTCGGAGGTCTTGTAACAACCTCCTTTTCCCAGATTTTTTCTTGATGCAGAAGACAGGAGTGTTCCAGGGACTGGTAGAAGGCTCCAGATGACCCTGGTCCAACTGCTCCTGCACTAGGTTTTGAAGGGCAACTAATTTGTCTTGGGGGAGGGGCCACTGGTTCTCCCAGACGGGTGTGTCCACCAGCCACCGTAAAGGAGGCGTGGGACACTCTGCGCCCTTCATCGCAGTGGCCCCCACCAAAAATCTGTCCCGATGCGCACCCCCCACGCGGACAGAATGTCCCTCCCCCAGAGGTTAACACTAGTTGAAGTAACATGAGGCTGAATCATGGCCGTCTGTCCCTCTGGGTTCGTGATCATCATGGGCTGCTGGCTCACGTAGAAACGCACTGTTCCTCCCAATCCCACAATAGGTGTCTCCACCGGATCCAAGGGCCACTCCGGGGGCCAGGTGGCAAGGGAGAGAACTGTGACATCCGCACCGCTGTCAAGAAGCCTGCGGAGATGAATCTCCGGCAGCGTCGTGCCAGGGATGGACAGGGTACACAGTATCTCGGGATGTTTTTCGGTTAGGACAGCAGACCAGTGAACTTGAGGCGGCCCAGTGGATCCAAAGCCGCCATCACCTCATGACCGATCAACTGTCTTGCGAACAGAAGACTTAAAAGGCACAAGTTGAGCAATTTGTGTCCCTTTTGGGATAGTGACGGGGGGGTGGGTGTGGAAACCATGGCAGAAATCTGTCCCGTAAAATCTGCATCAATGAGTCCCATGTGCATAATGATGCCCTGAAGGGTGGCACTAGATCTCCCCATAAGGAGAGCACTCATGCCCTCACCCAAGGGACCAACGGCATCCAGGGGAACCTTGTGTATTTTGCATGAATCCATGACAACTGTTGCTGCTGTGCAGACATCAACACCTGCTGCGCCGCGGGTGCTGGCTGCAAGCTGGCTAAGCAGACCTCCATCGCTTCCAGGGCTTGGAGAGAAGCTTGTGTCTGGGCATGTCTCTCCGTCGTGCTCTGCTTCCAGTTTCCCGAGCCCGGCAACGCTTGGCCATTAGCATGCACAGTCGCCCTACAGACATTTGCAGTATTGTTTGGCCTTCCACACCAGCCACACAAAAACAAGGGAGTTGCGACCTGCTGTACCTTCTTTCTCTGTTTCTTGCTACCCTGAGCATTCCCCTGCCGTCGCTGCCCGCTCTGCGGCATTACCCACACCGGCTGCACAGCAGTAGCCACGGCAGACTGCACAGCAGTAGCCAAGGCAGCCATCTTATGACTTGAGGTGCCTACCTTTGCACAGGCCTCTGCCATCTGAGGGACAGAAGGATCACCAGGAAGAGCCTCTATGATTCTTCTACAGTCAGCAGTGCAATTGCTTCTCGCAAGGTGTTTAATCCAAAGCTTCCTTGCCTCAGGATCTCCCACCTGCTTCTCCACAGAAGCAGACAGCCTGTCTGCAAATCATAGGAAAGACTCATCAGCTCCCTGGACAACAGTCACAAATGACTCCTTTGGAGCAGCCACTTCTATGGTCTGAATCAACGCTGCCATGCCTGTTGTCTGGCACTGATCCAGCACCAGAGGAGCAAAGCCAGCCTGCCCCTGAGGATCAGCATAATTGCCTGTGCCTAGCAGCACATCAGTACCAATCACACATCTGGGATCCCGTTGGCCCAACACAGTAGCATTTTGCTCCACTGCTCTAGTTGCCAGCTGAGTCCATTTAGACTCAAAAAGGTCGTATTCTACAGGCTGAAAAAGAACACGAGCCAAGCTTCGAATGTCATAAGGTGTCAGCAAATCAGCAGCAAACACTCGAAGCATCTGCATATCTTCTACAGAGCCCAGACCATATTTTCCAACCTTATCAGAGAGTTCCATCAAAGCTTTCAATGGCAAAGGCTGATGGGCATTGTTAGCAATGCCCCTGAGCACAGGGAAAGCCTGGAGACCCCCTGGTAAGGCGGCAGCACCTGCTAAGCCCCGTGGACTCCACAGGGACAGAAGCAGATGCCTGACTGGGAGTCAGCTCAACAGCACCTGATATTGCACCCCCTGCAGCATCAGCAGTGCCAGAGCAGCCATCTGTGCACCACGGGAGGCAATACAGAGAGGCACAATCAAGCACGTTCTCGACCTTAACTTTGACTTCTCATCAAAACTGCTCGTGCTCCCTCGGATGTACAGTCACCTGACACGGCAGAAGCGTCCACAAGGCCGAGGAAGAAGACCCATGGTCCTGGGGAAACATAGGTCTCCCGCCGGCCAGGTCACCTTTTGTGGCAAAGGTAACCACCACAGTGCCCACACCTGCTGCTGTCCTGGTACCCGCAGGAGGGATGGGCGGTGGAGAAGGGCCATCCCCCGCCGGGGCCCCCCCGAGGCCACCCTCCCTCGGCACAGGGGAACAGCAGTGCGCAGAGACGCAGCTTGCAGAGCCGCGCCATTGCTTAGCGCCCCAGCCACGGAACCCAGCAAAGGCTGTCCGGGGATGGGGCCATCAGGCACCACACCCAAAAGAATCCCGCCTGGGACGCGCAATCCGATAGTGGACACCACCTCACGGGGATGGAGCGGGCCAGGCCACCCGCCCACCAGGGTGGGGTCTGACAGAAAGTCGATCAATGTCCTGCCTACGGCGGCTTCCTCCGCCTGCGCATGCCTGGCAGGGTGTGCAGACGCAGAATCGATCAATGACGTGGACCCCAAACGGGTGAGTGGGAGGGAAGCGGCTGACTCCGCTCCCACCGCCTTCAAGGGATACGTTGTGGAAACCCCACAGTTTGGGCAAAGTGTTGTCACTGAATCCGGCTCCAGCAGAGGCGGAGGCTGAGCCAGGGGCTCTTCACAGCCTCCAAGAGCTGGAAAGGCACACAGAGGAGGCGTCCTCACCCCGCTCCGCCACCCCCTGGGCGTGGAAAGGGACGGGGCCGGCACCGATCTGCGCAAAGACTCAACATTCACTTCTGCCTCCAAAAAGACTTCAGCGTCACCGTGTTCAGAGGCTGGGGTGCTGGAGTCCTGCCAAAGTTTGTCAATCCATCTCCAGTTCAGGAGCATTGCCACTACACCTGCACTATAACCAACAGAGAGAGAGCCCATGAGGTGTTCTCCCAGGAGACCCCACGTCTCCCTGGAGAATGCCTCCTCAGGGGCTGAAAAGAGCCCATGATCTCTGCCCTAGTAAAACAGCTGCTTAAAGCCATCCCAAAGAACAGAAGCCCTCTTTCTCTCCAGAAAAGCTTCCCAGACATCCAAGACCAGGAAGTCCTCCATAGAAACCACAAGGGCTGTCCTGACCACAAGCGCTGCAGGCAGAGAGAAAAAAAAAAAGAAAAAGAGAATTAAAAGACCTCACCCACAGCTGTCCTACACACGGTGATCACCAAATGTCACACTGCGACACAAAATAACTCACAGAAGCAGACTAGATGTAAAAGGAAAGAAAAAGAACCCAAAAAAGCAAACTTTATTTTCTGCCTCCTCTGTATATACAATAGCAAAAGTGACAGTGGATTGGAGGGTGAAACTGCCACCTCTCCAACCACACTGGTCAAACCAACAGTCCATCAATTCTTTCCACTCACAAAGAAGAATGAAAAACAATCATTATTTACATGAACATGCGTGAGAAAACTCAGTTGAAATATGTAAATATTAGAAGGCATAGGAACTTTCAGAAGAACTTTAAAACTCTCAAAAGAACAGGGCGACAGTAAAGGGAGTGTTGGATATCCTTCACCCTTCAACGCAGTGGCCCCAACTAAAAATGCGTCCCTATTCGCACTCCCCAGGCAGCCAACACATCCTGCCCCCACAGCTTGATCGGGGTAGAAACGACATAGGGTCAAACTGCAGCCACCTGCCCCTTTGCGTTGCCGATGAGCACGAAGCGTTGGCTCATCAAGGTACGTGCCGGACCTCCCACCCCTACAACAGGTGTTCCCACAGGGGCCAAAGGCCACGCAGGAGGCCACACAGAGAGGGAGATGACAGTCACATCCGCCCCCGTGTCGATCAAACCTTGCAGCTCGATCTTCGGCGGGTGGGCACCCAGTAGGGTCAGAGTACACGCCATCTGGGGTCGCTGAGCAGAAATGGCCACAGACCAGAGGGCTCGTGGCAGTCCCATATATCCGAAGCCACCACTCCCACGTGTGTGCAGGTCAGACCTGGGGACACATGACTGAAAAATCACAAGTTGAGCACTCCGATTCCCTGCCAGAATAGCAATGGGGGGGAGGGTGTGAAAACTGTGGCAAAAATCAGACCTGAAAAGTCAGAGTCAATGACTCCCAGGTCAACAGATTCCTTGGTGGGTGACACTAGACCTCCCCACAAGCAGCGCACCGAGTCCCTGTCCCAAAGGTCTGAGCACGTCCAAAGGAACCTTATGTTCACAACAGGATTCTAGGACGACTGTGCCAGCAGTACATACAGCCACGCTGGTGGAGCCGTGGGTGATGCCTCTGAGCTGGCTGGGCAAGCCTGAGCCGGCGCTGTGCTCTGAGCAATCACTTGTGTCAGGCGCAATTCCTCTGTGTGCTCTTTTTCCTGTTTCCTGGGCCTGCCATAGGCTGGCCATTGGTATGATATTTAGACTTGTATTGGTCTGAACAATGACCTGCCTTTAGGCATCTAGAGCACAAGAAGGTGCCACCCGTACCTGTCGGCTTGGGTGCACCTTATTTTTTCTTGCCCTTATTTTTGTCCCTTTTCCGTCATCCTCCCCCTGAGGGCACCTGGCCTGGCTGTGTAGCAATCTCCAGAGCAAACACTCTGTGGTTCACAGCACCCGTTGTAACACATGCTTTGACCATGTCTGCCACCAATGGGTCACCTGGAAGAGCATCTATGATCTTCCGGCAATTACTGTTCGCATTGAACCGGACCAACATTTTGCAGAAGCTCTCCCTTAATGTAATATCCTCAATCTGCCTCTCCAAGGCAGCAAAATCCTTCTCGACAAATTGCATAAAAGGCTCACCTGGTCCCTGTACAATCGTTGTACATTGTGGTGGGGGGAAGGCCGCCTCAATGGTCTTCACCAATGCACCAAATCCTACACTTTGACACTGCTCAAGAACAGCAGTGTCCCAGGTAGCCTGAAAATCAGGATTGGAAAAGGCATGCTCCCCGAGAGCATCCACCCCCACACCATACCTAGGGTCAGCCTGAGGCAGAAGCCTATTGCTTGCCGCAACCTTTGCAGCAGCCTGCATCCAGTACTTCTGAAACATCACATACTGCACAGGCCAGAACAGCACCTGAGCAATATGTTTAATATCAAATGGAGCAAGCAGGTCCCTGTTTATCACTCTGAGAGCCTGCATAACTTGCTCAGAGCCAAGGCCATATTTTGCAACCTGGTCCCACAGATCCTGGATCGCCCGCCAGGCAAATACATCATGCTTGTTGGCGAGTCCCGAATTTGGGACAGCTTTAAACATGGGAGGAGCACTTACCTTGCCTTGTGGCAGAACATGGTCCTCCTGTGCCCCTCCCTCAGATGCTGGACAAATCGTCTGATTGACACCTGTGGCCCCACCCCCTGAGGCAAGTGGGGTGTCATCAGCTGCCCATCGCAGCCTCCCCGCCCTGTCCAAAGGACCCCTACCCCCAGCTTCTGAAGCTCGCACCTTGACTGCGTCACAAAAGCTGCGGGGATTCCTGGGGCACAAGGTCACCCAACAGGGAGGCAAAGTCCAGAGGTTATGGGCGGACGATGATTCCAGCTGTCAGTGCTGGCGGTCTACCACCGGAGCACGCCCCTGCCGGGGGACTGGCTGTTGGTTGTCATCGCTGTCCGAGTCCCCATCTAGGGAAGCGGAAGACAGCCAGCAGGTAACAGGGGGTGGCGGATCAACTAAAAGGCCCGGATCCGAGAGGCCAACCGCGGGCCGCGAGACCGAAGGGCTAGGTACAAGCTCAAATGCAGGGGGACTGGCTGCCGGCGGTGCTGCAGCCGGGGGGCCAGCCGCGGATGGTGTGGCCAAAGACGGCCCGATGGGTGGCGTGGCCGGTGGCAGTACCGCCGCCGCCGCAGGCTGCACTGGCAAAGGTGTAAATGGCATTAAGTCAACCAAGTTGGCCACTGAGACGAGGAGGAGGCAGCCGCCCCACAACCAAGGGCAGGGTAACAAAAGGAGACACAGCTCCTGCTGTGTGATTTACCGTTCGGAGAGATGGTGCTGGAATTATCGTCACAGTCGCTGTTGTCTGCGCAGACGCCATAAAAAAGGAGGTGGAAACCGGCCAGAGGCGTGACGTCGGCTGGAGCAGGCACTCGCCGACAGGCATCGACAATGGGCATGGCCAGTACAGCTGTGCAGTCTCTGTGGCTGATGACAAGGAAGCTGATGGAGTGACCAGTGTTGTCCTGGCGGCCGCTGATGCCAGAACCAACCCCGCCCCCTCCCGTGAACCAGGGGGGAACCATGAGCCAGGAACTGCAGCTCCTGCTGGCCACAAGAAAGTCGGTCCCCGGTGTGCAGGGGGGAAAAAAGTGGAAGCGATCGCCGCCGCGACCCCCCAGCTACTTCTCGCAGGAAAGGGGAGAACTGGACCATCAGGGATGGAGGGGTCGATTGTGGCACAGGTGGAGAACTGCCGTCTGCCAGGCATGGCTGAGATGTGGCTATCGCTCTCGGTGGTGTTAATATCACAGAGAGAGGAGACAGCGACCTCCCAAAAAGATGTGAACAAGGGCTTGCCGGTGGAATACAATCTTCAGGTGAGAGATGGGTTCTGCAGAGAATCCCCAAGCCCCCCGCCGGCCCACACAGAGTCAGAGAGAAGCTGGCCACCAGCCGGTTTTGCGATCTTCTCCCCAACACGCCGGCACCATCCCTGCCCTTCGAACTCCCGCTCTTGGATGCACTGTCCCAGACCAGGATGGCAGCAAACAAGGGTCTCCACACAGTCATAAGTTGAGGTGCAACGAAATCCCCTTCAAAAAATGCCTCCGCGAGCCGGTCACCCAACGCCTGCCACAGGATCCGGCTGAAAGCAGCAGCCACACTCACCGGAAAATCATGAGCCTTGGCCCATACTAACAATTCACAGAGTGAATCATCCGACACAGAGAGTCTCTTAAAAGAAATCAGGTCCCTCCATACGGAGAAAATCGCGGCTTCCTCTTTAGAAGCATTGTTCCCCATCATGGAAACACCGGCACCCGACCCCAGCAAAGCACAAACTGTCCGCTGCGCTGGGGGATCCGTCCCCACCCAGTGGCCCAAGCTACCAGGGCAAAACTGCGGACCCAGTCCGATTCAGAAGGACGCGGGGAGAGGTCGTTACCTCTCCGGGGAAACAGAGCGTGTCCAAATGCGGGTAGACCGTGCAGGCGCCGCGGGGTCCTGGCGGGGGTCCCAGCGGAGGTCCCAGGTGCCACTGTCCCTGAGGGGTTGATCGGTGCAACACATGTTGTCGGTCACCAGATGTCACCGCTGAGCAAGAAATGACACAAATCCACAAACAGGTTGGTTCACACAACAGCACTTTTAATACGAAAGTTCTCTTCTTTTATAACTAGGTTCGACACATTCTACTTGATTGGCTAATTAACAAAAACATTTTCCTCACAAACAGTCCTTGAGAAGAACAGAAAAACAGAGTAGGAAAACGCCACCTGCAGGTTGTTTATACTAACAAGTTACTGTTGTTTCTCTACAACTCCCTAAAAAGTCTCACAAATCTATTGTGAGGAAATGAATTCCGTTTTCTTGCTCTCTGACCAGGCTGTTGCATCCACAAGCTTGGAAGCAGAGGTGGTACTAGTTCTGAATGCAGATTCCGAAATCTCTTTTTTTTTAGTTTCACTGCTTTGATGCACTGGAAGGTTTTTTTACCTCATTTGGAAGAAGACATGTCTATCCAAATTGAGGAATTAAAAGAAAGAGTGATAGCTAGAATGTCCATTTATAATTTCTTTGGTACTCTGCTAGTTTTGTATTTTTTAAAAAATACTGTAATATTTAAGGCTTTATGCTCTGTGACTGTTAGTCTTCATGAAGACTTCACTTGCAACAGTTGTGTTAGTCTGTCTTTAGACACAGAGGCTTGTGGATGAGAGTTGAGAAGGGCATGTTTCTTTGCCCAAGACTTCTATTCATTTAACTTCCTATAGTCATAAGATCCATTTTATGTCTGACCATGTGTTACTTCTTAAACCTTTTAAGATAGAACAAAGGGGACCTTTCAGGTTATTCTTCTTTCTATCTAAGACCAGGCCAGCAAAGCAGTTTCTGTTACATATTTTTGAAGTTCAGGCCCACAGCTGTCATTTGGGTTGCCTCAGGCATCCTCAGCTGAAATTGTAAGGGAGCTAATTGATTGCAAAAGGAGACAGATTCAATAGTCTGTGATGGATTCCCATGCCCAGAGGTAGCATCATACTGTATCTGAAAGGACATGCCCAACTTTTTGAGGCTTTCCTCAAAATTATACAGTGGGAAAGCATGGATACGATGCTCTCAGAGTCATCCTTTTACTGATCCTTCCTAAGTCATGAAAAACCTTACTAAGGAGAGGCTGCTTCCTCTTCAACTTGGCAGACTCATCCAGTTTTTGGTATTTCTTGCAATGGTTCAAGATTTTTGGCACCATGCCCATCAGTAAAATAGTCATGCATTCTGAAATTTATAGATTTGGTTCTTGAGTTGTCAGTGCGGGTTGGGTTTTTTTGCTCCTGTGAAATAACTAAAGTTTTAGGAGTATTTTAGTACATAATACAGTTACACAGGCTATAGCAGATGAAGCCATGTGATAGTTACTGGGGGAAATAGTTTTCTGCCTCACAAATAACGTGGTGTTACTCAAACACATAGTTTTGTACTTGTAATCTGTGCTGTCTGTACTTCACCTAAGTTGGTTTATGGCAATATAGTCTTCTATACTGGGGATAAAATTGAAAAGTTATTTCAGCCTTCTTTCTCACCTATATCATGTAAAAAAAAAAAAAGAATAACTATTCTTGTAGTACTTATTGTCTCAAAGAAGATACTGAAACACTGAGTTTATACTTGTAAACTGCTTTGTTACCTGCTTTCTCAATAGAATTAGTTTCCTCAATTCTAGGCATCTTGGACTATCTGATCATTGCCTACCTTGTGAGGGCTGCTGAGTTGCTGTTGTCTGAATTGAGAAGAGATAGGACAGAACCTGAAACTATTGATAGCCAACCTTTTTTGTTGAATGCAGGTGCCTGTCAGAGGTCATGGCTTTTTGTAGTGCTTCACAGTTGATGCCATCTCATTTGCATGTGCAATTTTACCTCTCAAATACCTTACCTAGACAAAAAGCCCCTAGAGATGGGGGCATATACATAAACCTGTCTGCCATCTTGATGGTTTGCACATAATACCTTTCTTCTTTCTTTTGCAGCTAACAGCTCAATAGATTAACTATGCAATTGAGTAATATGAGTTGTTGTGCTATTCCTGATAAGTGTTTTAGTTGTTTTATTTTCAATTTCTATAGAACTGATATGATCCCTGAATTTATTTTAAAGGTAGAATTTAATATTAAAGCTAAAGCTCCAGTTTTCCCAAGTTATTGTTTTGCCATTCTGTATGTTGGTGCTTGAATTCTAGTACATCTGGATAATGGTTTCCCCTGGCCACGTATTTACTGTCTATTGTTCAATTATACTTATAAACATTTTTTCATTTCCTTTGGAGGAAAGAATAGCTCTGTACATACTCCCTTGCTAGATTTATGGAGGTAGTTGAGAGGGAAACTGTTGCTTGCTTTGCAGATTTTCTGTGTTGTGGTCATATCTAAGCTTCCTTGAACTAGTAAAAGTTCATTATAGCCAGAAATATTTGGGATTCTCACATTCCATAAGAAAATCCAACTTTTAAAACTTGTTTATTTTTCATTTCTTTCAAAAAATGCAACTTATGTTTCCATTTGTATCAGTGTGATATGTATGTATGGCTGTTTTTTTCCCATGAACTGGAGGGATGTGAGGTAGAAGCATACATTGAAAGCTGTCTCTTCCTTTTTGACTTTTGTATCTATTTGATCCAAATAGACTTCTTGGGAGACTGTAGGGGGAAAGAAGAAAAACCTTGGAAAAGAAGGTTTGGAAAACAAAGACAACAGAGAGAAACGAGGGGACAGAGAAATGAGCCGTGGATGGGGAAGTTCCAACAGACGGGGAAGAGGAGGCAGCCGTGGCCGAGAGTGTATGTATTTGGGTTCATTTTTAAACATTCAGATACTTTTTTTGCAGCTGAAACTGGTTGAGTTAAGAGCAAATGCTTAATGGAGTAAAGTCTGTCCGAGCTACAGCTCAGCACTGAAGGGATTGTCTATGCAACAGGTATGCTCGATCTGTCTGTGACTTGGTTCTGTCTGTGTTTATTTAGAGACACTAAATTTAAATTTCTGTCCTTTTTTGATTAATTGATCTTGTACAAATTGCTGTTCTTTTTTAAGTTTGAGAATTGACTCTGTAAAACTGCTTGAGAAGCAAGTATTTTGCTGCACAGCTGATACACTTTTTTTTCTTTTAATGAAAAAAATATCCAGTTTTGATTACATCTCCTTTTATGAGTGGGAGAACCTAAAGATGTTCTCATCTTTTTATAAAGGGGAATGAAAAAACTGGGCTCATTATTACTCTCTAGCATATGTTACTCATAAGCCAACCAAATGTGAGTTTCTACAACACAGAAAGTTCTTTGTGGGTTGAAATGTTTAAAATTTTTCTACAGCTTATACAGGTGCAAAAATACATTGTGCAAAAGCAAACTGATGTTTCCAAGTTAGGTAGCATCACATTAGATCGCCATTGGATGCGCATTGCTTTTTTCTATTTAAGTTTTATCAGCAGTATCAAAGCTATATAAATAGCCTGTAAGGGCCATACACACTGATAGATGAGCAGAGAAACACCAATGAAAAAATATGTTTAGCTTTTGACTTAAAAGCAGGAAAAAATTTACAGTATTAGTCAATTCTTTTAATTATTGTAATATCTTCAAATATTGTGCCAGTGAAGACATTGTGAATCTTTGTAAAATAATGTCAAAGTTAGGAAAAAATAGTAATAAAACTTGCAGCTATGCTTAGAAAAAATGAATTCTGATCCATCAAAATGAAAGTGAAGTGTAAGAGCCGTGATGAGGGATGCGGGACTCCAGGTGGCTCTTCAAAATGCAGTTTATTACATCCAAGACATTACAGCAGTCCAGGGTCATGGGCGACAGAGCCTGTGCCTACAGCTGTCAGCTCCAGCTGCAGACAAGCCTGAAGACTCTTTAGTTTTGGTTGCAATGCATTATATACTTTTCTTTGCTGAGCATCTTAATACAGAAGAACCAGTCTATACCTTAACTTTTACCTATAGCCTATCATAACTACTATAATTACCATATTCATGTTACTATTCTCCAATCACTAAAAGTTAGTACATTACAGTTTAAGCTAGAAGTTGTTTTTCAGTTTTCTTGCAGTGGAAAATTCTGAGACCTTTTTTCTACTTGCAACATTGGCAGTCTTGTTTGCCTGCGCTTTCTGCTTGTTAAAAACATCTTGTTTGTGGTGGGTTTATCCTTTGCTCTAAGCCATAAAAACCCCTTCTAAGTAACATACCCTTTGCCTTCTTAGTTATCCAGTAAGACTGGCTCAGCAATTCTTTTCTTCTATATCAAAACTTGCTTCCATCTCTATTTCATTCTCAGGTTCTACATTCAAAAATCTTTCTGCCAAGCATACATATCTGTGAGACTTTCTTGTCAAACTTTCATCCTTCCCAACAGTGAAGGGCAAAAGTTTTGACAGAGTCAGATGCTGCTTGTCTCTTTTTGGAACTGGAATTAAAGATTTGTTTCAAGTTGTTACCAAGTTGTTATCTCCTCCCACTGCAAGCATTATTGGTTTTGTTGCTGCCATTAGGAAAAGTTGTGCAGTACAAAATCTCAACAGTGTTTTAAGTGGCCAGTCTTTTTTTTTTCCCTTCCTTCAAAGAGCCAGCCATCTTTTGGAGTACTTCCTCAGGAGTTTCCTGTGAAATAGTTACGGTGCAGTGTGCTTTTCTAATGCCTCACCTTCACCTGGTTGTTATCCTTCTGATTTAAATACAAAAGAGAGTTGTTTTAAGTTTCCCTAGTTGTACAGGTATATGGTATGGGCAGACAAAAGAGTTGGTGTTCTTGGTTGTTCTTTATTCTTTCACTGTTGCTGCACAGCCTGTTATTGAGGAAGCATAGTATGAGGCAGCTTTTCTTCCTACCTTGTTAAAGAGGTGAGGCCATAATTAATAGTGTAGGCTGCAAAACACTGCCTTTCTCCCCTCCCCCAAAACTCCAACCTAACAGAAATGTGTCTGCTGGAGGGCATTTTCCTCTTAGATATTTTTCTTCCTAATGGTCTAGCACAAAGTAAACATAACTTGCTTGTAGCTAGGCTGCAGAAGAAGAGGGCTGACTGATATCTGTTAACCATCCCACTTTAAAATCTTGCCCTTTTTTTTGAGGTTTAGGTTAAGCAGATGGCTATACTGTCTCATGCGTGAGTCTCTTAAGATGTCTTCTCTCCACAGTCAGAGCTGAAGAGAATGGAGTGGACAACAGTCAAGGAGACAGGCCTTCAGACCGTGGGAAACGTAGCCGTGGGAGAGGTGAGATGGTAGTATTGGTGCAGGACTGGCACCAATGATTTCATATCCTGAAATCAAACTCTCCCATTTATTTCTTTAAACACTTCTTTTTAAGCATTTGTTTGTTATCCTTTGATTCCATAAGCATTTCATCCACCTTTAATTTAGGTACATTCCTCTCCCTTGCCCCTTGTTATGTCTTGGTCTCAGAACAACTTAAAAGAATTGGCACAGATGACTTCTATGGTAATTTCCTGTGTAGCAGGCTTGTGTGCTCTGGCTATGGAGACCTGTTTTCCCAGATTGACTCATGTCAGCCTTTTGAGAGTGGGAGTATGCTGGGCTCTGCAGGATGTACCTTGGCAGCAGGAGAGCACAAGATTCCATCTGTATGGCTCTCAGGGAAGGATTTGATGTGTACTTGTGTTGTTTTTTTGGGGTAGATCTGGTTGTCAGGCTTGCCTTCTGTTTTTGGTAGCCAATTGGAGAAAGTACAAGCCACCTTAGAGGCTTTTTGGTACGAGAAGGAATTCAGCATAGAGGACTTGATGAGAACTGTGGAAAAAGAATACTGCAGAGTCTTAGGTACAACAATCTTATCCTGTAGAAGAGATAGGAAAGGTGTTGATAATTGATTTGATGTGGAATCAAGGGATGTGTAGTTGGTTTGATTTTCATAGGTTGAAGTGGAAAGAGGCTTGTTTCTTCTAAGAGCAGGAGGAATGAAAATGAATAACTTGGGTACAGTGCAGATTGTGTGAGGAAGTGGGTATTAAGTGAATTAAATTGAGAAAGTGCATAGCAGAACTAATGTCCTTAAGTAATGTCTGATTGGTGAAAAATTCTGCCTTCAAAAGGCTCTCTTCTTTGGAATATTCAGTAATGAGGCATTCAAAGACAGGCACATCCAACTTCATTGTCTCCAGATCTGCATCTTGAAGGAATGGAAACATGCAAAGACGTGTAGCTTCTAAAGGATTGCAAAAATGACTCAGTTGTACCTGTGAATCAGCAAATACCAAATGGTGTGTGTAGAGAGGTAGGCTTGCAGGGGAGGGTGTGGTATAGATCACAGCTATAGTTTTTTGGTATGTTAGCACTGTTAATAGATGGAATGTAAGTATTTCAGTTAATTGTTTTATAAAATAATCCTTTATACTCAAATTATAAATATAATGGTAGGAGTTTTTAAAATTGTTGGGTGAAACTTAGAGGTTAACTTTAAATGCAGTCTGTTTTTTGCTTTGTAACCTTATGAACAATACACTGCTTTTGTTGTCAACACTGTAGCTCTCTAGGTGAATATCATGTCTTAAGCCAAAACACTGACCTATCTGACTGAAGAAATAGGAACAACTTCAACCAATTTTCATTCACTGGCTTAGTGTACAAAGTAATGCTGTATCTCTCTACCAAGTATTTTAGACTGTGCATTCATGTGAGAAAAGTATCTTAATGAAATGTTTTCAACTGTCTGGGATAAGCTGGTTGACTTCAGTATTACTATATTACAAGCATGTGTATTCTGTGGCAGGAAATACCTAGTTAAATTTTAATGCAAACCTCTTGTGGTTTTTGGCCAGGACAGTTATTTTTTTCGCAGTAGTCGTGAGGGAGAAGAGCCTGGAGCCATCTGGGCATGTCTAGGTTGTTATTCTATACTACTCACATCACTGCCAGGGGGTGGAAGTAAGGGATTCTCACTTCTGAGAAGGGAGGGGGGGCATGGTTTATGGTCGGGAAGAAAAAGATGGCACATGGAGTGTCCCCCCACCATTTTGTTCATTGTATTGCAAGTTATGCAGTGCTGGGTTGGTTGATGAATGTGTGGATTTTTTTGGTTTTTTGCATGCAAATCACCCTCTTTTTGTACACTTTTGTTAGTAGTATTGTTGCTGTTAGTGTTCATTTTCTTATCTCATTGCTTTTTCCAGTAAATAGTTTTATCTCAACCCGTAATCTCTGCCATTCTTATCTCCCACTGAAGGGGAGGAGCGAATGGGGAGGGGAAATGGGACACACGCTAAATTAAGGAGTGCTGCTCCTAAACCACAACATCCTTTAATTGACACCCAGTGTGAGGCATGAAGGGTTGAGATAATAGACTTGCCCAGAGTTGTTGGGAAGCAATTTTGATCTAAGAATTTGTTGTATTATGTATGGAGCCACTGGGCACAATGTTGCTTGGTCTGTTCACATGGTTGTGGTACCTAACCCTGTATGTGTTTCTGTATATGCACTATGTGCCCATCACAGTGCTCCTTCTCAGAGCAGGGATAGGGATCAGGATTGCTTTGTTGCTGTACTGTGTGATATCAGTTTATGACATTATAACATCAAGGGCAATGAGGGCCATTAGGGATGTGTCTTCAGTGCTGCTCTCCTGTCATGGCCTTGGGTGCTACCTCTGGAAATTCATTAATAATCATACCCAGCCTGTGGGGGAAACAGGGAAGGATGATTTTCCCCAGCTTTTTACCCCCTCTTCCTCCTTTAGGCCTGTTACATCAGTTTTTGAGAATTTTCAATTTCCTTTGGATGTTAAGGAAAGCCTCTTCTTGTTGCTAAGTCTGCCAGGTCTCCTTAGTGTGGTCTACACCATGTTCAGAATCAAGAAAGAGCTATCTAGGGAGGTTATTCAGAGATCTGCCATAAGGGTAAATGGATAGTCATGAGTGGCATGGAATGTGGGAGAAAATTAGCCAGTTTTGGGGGAAATTCTCTGCACCAATGGTTGGGAAGTTCACCCCTGAACAAATATAGGACCCTGTTAAAGTGACAGAATATTTGCAAGGACAATGCTGTGACCGCGCCACAGGGGAGCAACTTGTTGCAGTGTGCTGGGCCATGGCTACTATTTATTGGGCACTGCTCGTCACTAGACAGCACCCTCGGGGGGAGGAGGAGGAAAGCAGAGCAACTGACACTGTGGTCACTCAAACTGCAGTTGAACCAGAGGTAAAACCCATGCTGGTAGCAGTCATACCTATACAGAAAAAGAAATCCAAGACCAAATAATTTATCTTAGTGAGGGTTAAAGATGAAGTAGGGCCCTCAGAACAGGAGGAAGAGGCAGAGCCAGAGATAATAACCTGATTCCTATCCCTGGGTGAGCTGCAAGATATGTGAAAAGATTTCAGCTGCAAGTTGGGTGCCATGGTGACCTGGCTGCTCTGATGTTGGGGTATGGTGGCCCATGATATGAAACTAGATGGTAGCCAAGCAGTTGGGATCTCTGTTCTGGGATGTGTGCATTGACCAGAAAATTAGGAAGAAGACACAGAATCACAAGGTTGGAAGAGACCTTCAAGATCATCGAGTCCAAGCCAGCCCTAACACCTCAACTAGACCATGGCACCGAGTGCCACATCCAGTCTTTTTTTAAACACATCCAGGGATGGTGACTCCACCACCTCCCTGGGCAGACCATTCCAGTACTTTATCACTCTTTCCATAAAAAACTTCTTCCTAATATCCAGCCTATATTTCCCTTGGTGCAGCTTAAGACTGTGTCCTCTCATTCTGTCAGTTGCTGCTTGGAGAAAGAGACCAACCCCCACCTGACTACAACCACCTTTCAGGAAGTTGTAGAGAGTGCTAAGGTCACCTCTGAGTCTCCTTTTCTCTAGGCTAAACAACCCCAGCTCCCTCAGTTGTTCCTCATAGGGCTTGTGTTCCAAGCCCTTCACCAGCCTCATTGCCCTCCTCTGGATGTACTTGAGCGTCTCAACGTCCTTCCTAAACTGAGGGGTCCAGAACTGGACACAGTACTCATGGTGCGGCCTCGCCATTGCTGAGTATAGGGGAAGAATGACCTCCCTGCTCCTGCTGGCCACACTATTCCTGATACAGACCAGGATGCCATTGGCCTTCTTGGCCACCAGGGCACACTGCTGGCTCATGTTCAGTCAGTTGTCGACCAGTACCCCCAGGTCCCTTTCTGCCTGGGCACTGTCCAGCCACACCGTCCCCAGCTTATAACGTTGCAGGGGGTTATTGCGGCCAAAATGCAGGACTTGGATTTATTAAACTTCATCCTATTGGACTCTGCCCATCCATTCAACTGTTCCAAGTCTCTCTGCAGAGCCCTCCTACCCTTCAACAGATCGACACACGCTCCCAGCTTAGTGTAGTCTGCAAATTTACTAATGAAAGACTCAATACCCTCATCCATGTAGTCAATAAAAATATTGAACAGAACTGGCCCCAGCACAGACCCCTGAGGGATACCACTAGTGACTGGCCACCAGCCGGATGCAGCACCGTTCACCACCACTCTGTGGGCCTGGCCATCCAGCCAGTTCTTAACCCAGCAAAGAGTGCTCCTGTCCAAGCCATGGGCTGTCAGCTTTTCCAGGAGTATGCTGTGGGAGACAGTGTCAAAGGCCTTGCTGAAGTCTCCGCATGTTTTCTCCACAATCACGCAGGAAGAACCACAGCTCAGCTCGTGGGTTGTACCTTCTCTCCCCATCTGGGAGATGTCTACGTTTGGTACCAGAACCTCTGATTTGTATTGCCGAGATTTGGAGAAGGTCCTCTTTAATCTCCTCCCTGAGTTTCTTGTGATTCTCCTCTATCTTGTCTTCTATTTTCTGTAGACGTGCTTCCAAAGCTGTGATTCTTGCATGTGGTGGGACATGCACGGCATCTGCATATGATCGGAGCCTCTTTGCCATATCAAGCACGGTCTCCTCCCTGTCATCCCGCTTCATTATTGCTAAAGCAGAAGCTTATTCTTGTGGCCCAAGTCGTACAAGTTTTTGCCACATCACAGATGTACATGGTACCAAGTTTGGATTTACAGTGTCTAGGTCATCTGAGAAGACAATCTCTGCAACTGCCATTTCTCTCAGGCGTTGAATCCCTTGTTCTATGGTCTTCCACTGGGTTTGCTGCATATAGAGATCATCTGCACACAGATATCTTTGTGACACACTTCCCAGGACCTGTGCCCAGAGACTGTGAGGGTTAGCCCCCCTCATCATTCCTTGGTCGATGACGGGATCATGTGACAGGGATACTAAATGCCTTGCTTCACTACCGTCCAGAATTGTAGCCTCTTCTGCAGCATCCCAAAGACAGACTAACCAACTAACTATAGATTCATCAGATCGTTGAGTGTAATCCTTTCTTAGGCCACAAAGGTCCTTCAGGAAAAAGGACTCAAGAGTGACCTCTGATTTTGTGTGAGTTCTTGGCTTTCAGGGTCCTTCCCCCAGATCATTACCATCGTCCACTCGCTGATTGGTTTTAAATATGTGTTTTCTGCCTGTCGTGGTAGGAGCAACAGCCATTTGTTGAGGCTCACTGTCTGGTTTAGCTGTGGGCTTAGGCTCATTGTTTGTTTTAGCTACAGGCTTAGGCTCACTGTCTGGTTTAGCTACAACCTGAGTAGCTGGGGTGTTGGCTGCAGCCTGAGTGACTGGGGTAGCTGCTGATTTATCTCCCTGCCCCCCGCCTCTATCTGCTGCCCTACAGTATCTAGCAGTGTGCGATAAGCATAGGCCAGGGCCCAGCTTATTGCAATGATCTTTTTCTCCTTAGACTCATAATGGCACTTCTCTTTCAGGTATTTCCCCGTCTCAGCTGGGTTCTGTATTTGTTCACATAAAACAATCTGAGGCTATAGGGTCAGAAAATTCCTTCAGGGTTTGGCCCATATCCTCCCATTCTCCACACCACTCAGAATTTTCCACGCCTGGGTCTACTCCTGGGTCAGGGGTCTCATCAGGTCCTCTGGACATACCAGCCCTCAGTCTAGACAAGCTGCAGACCATATAAAGGAAGCTTACCAGATGAAATACCAGGAAGGTGGTATCCTTGGCATTCAGGGGAAACTGAACATTTTCCAAAAGTGACTTAACAGATTCAAAGGAGAAAAAGGAAAGGAAAGGAAAGGAAAGGAAAGGAAAGGAAAGGAAAGGAAAGGAAAGGAAAGGAAAGGAAAGGAAAGGAAAGGAAAGGAAAGGAAAGGAAAGGAAAGGAAAGGAAAGGAAAGGAAAGGAAAGGCTCATCCCCTGCTCTTCCTCTAACAAACTGGATGCAATTACTAATAAACCTCCAAAACATGCTACTGGAACTAGGATGCAGGGTAGGACGAAGAAGCCATAAACCATACTTATCTTGAACAGACTCCAGTACCTTTGTAAACTCCCTATAAATCATTATCACTGAGCCCTGCACAATAACTATTCTAATCCGTGCCTCTCTACTGTAAAAACTACATGTTAGGGACAATACCGGAGCTATTTCTGGATAAGAAAATAATCCTTGGGACCAGAAAGGTATTAGGACCTCAAAAAAGCCTAGGGACGAGAAACACATGAAATCCTCTGCCCCAAGAGACATTATGAATTCAAGCAACATGGCTACTGACTGCTTTATCCCAATACAGAGTAAGCACAACCAAAATGCAATCAGTACAGGTTTTTTCCACTTTTCGAGCTATGCCTTGGGTGCCAAGAATTGTATTTGTCCTGGTTTAGGGCAAATTTGGGAGAAAACCTCTAAAGGGATTTCTTCTAGAAAGCAAATTGAAACGGCCTCTCCCCCAACTGGTTCAGGGAAAAAGATTTCCTTGGAGAAAAGTGGAAAAAACTGTTTATTTAACAGTCAAAGAATTCACCTGCACACAAAAATGGACAATATTAAACAATAAAACCTCTTGCTGCTCCAAAAGAGAGACAAATTCAGAAAGTCCCCTTTGTGGGCTGTAGCTCAGCTTACTCAGTCTCTTATCAGTCCCTCCAGTGCTGGAAATGTTGCAGCCCAGCCCAGCTTGGCCCAGTGGGCCACAGGTGTGAGCTGCCAGTGCTCTTCTGGGTGTTCAGTCCAGAGCAGGTTTGAACAGGTCCAAAGAAAAAGAAAAAACGCAGTCCAGGGAACTTCTCTGCCTCAGCTAGCTAGAAACTAACTAAAAGCAAAGGAGAGCTCTGTCCTGCCATCTGTCTGTCCGTCTGCAGACAACACAGTCCAGAAGCAGAAATGTGGAGGAACGAGTGCAGTTTCTGATAACAAACTTCGTGTTTCTTCTTCCTCCCCCTTCACTCTTGGAACCAGTCTTAGAGGTGCAAAACTTATTTCTGGGCTAAACAGACAAATGGGGATATGAGCATCATAAAGTCACCTCAGGACACACTGTTAGCTGGGTAGAAAACTGGCTGGATGTCTGAGCTCAGAGTGGCAGGGAACAGAGTTAAATCCAGCTACAGGCCATTCACTAGTGCTGTTCCTCAAGGCTCAGTGTTTAGGCCAGTCCTGTTTAATATCTTTATCCATGATTGGTTGAGAGGTTCGAGTGCACCCTCAGTAAGTCTGCAGATGACACCAAGTTGGTGTTGATCTGCTGGAGGGTCTAAAGGATTTACAGAGGGATCAGGACAAGTTGGATCAATGGGCTGAGGTCAATCGTATGAAGTTCAACAAGGCAAAGGGCCAGGTCCTGCACTTGGGTCACAGCAACGCCCTGTAGCAATGCAGGCTTGGGGCAGAGTGGCTGGAAAGCTGCTCAGCAAAAAAGGACCTGGGGGTGCTGGTTAACAGCCAGCTGAACAAGAGCCCAGGTGGCCCAGAAGGCTAATGGCATCCTGGCCCGTATCAGCAATAGTGTGGCCAGCAGGACCAGGGCAGTGATCATTCCCCTGTACTGGGCACTGGTGAGGCCACAGCTTGAATCCTGTGTTGAATTTTTGGCCTCTCACTACAAGAAAGTGGAAGTGTTCAAAACGCATGTGGATGTGGCACTTGGGGATGTTATGTTGGTGCTGGGTCAACAGTTGGACTTAATCTTGGAGGTCTTTTCCAACCTTAATTATTCTGATTCTAAAAATGGTTACTAGAGTACATGCATTATATTATGAAACTGATTTAATGCTACTAGGTTTATAATAACTAACAAGACAAAATTGTCGCCCTGGTTATCAAGAGTTTTCTAAAGCCTTCTGAGTTTACATTCTTGTAGAGAACTTTCCCACACAACTTTCTGTAAACAACCTATTGTTTTGCATTCTTTCATAGAGGCGGAGAAATTTGATGTACAGGTAGTTTGTCCAGTGTCGTTGGAAAGGTGGCATGTTCACCCTCCAATCCACTGGCATCTTTTGAGAACTATAAAAGATTGGAGTCAGAAAAAATAAATTAGTCTCTTCATCGTGACCAAAGCTGTGGTGCGTCGTTTTTCCTTGTGTCATCTGGTGACACAAAATGATTTGAATTATAATGTATATATAATTAATATCAAGATATTATAATATATTGAATATAACTTCAGTGTTTGGTAATATGGAATACCGAGAATATGAATTTTCTATGCTTAGCCTCCTTATCTCTTTGCAAAGCTTAAACTTCTGTCACCTTAGTGTCTGCTGGGAGGATGGCTGGCTCTGTATTTCCAAAGCAGAGACCAGGGCTGTTTGATTATTGTGTAGTCAGAGATAAGCACAAATATAAGGTGTTGCCTGCACTTACAGTCTGCGTTCCCTTACTGTTCTTAAGCCTATTTCTTAAACCTTAAAGTGTCTTCACCTAATTAAACCTGTCATTGTGAAAATCTGAATTTCAAAATAAAGCATCTATGATGCAGTGGAAAGATTTAGGTCTGCAAGCTCAGCAAACTGGATTTTTTACAGATTAGGTTATTAAGTTAATGGAGTGTTCCAATCTGAGTTGTGATGCTACACACCTTTTTCATGCTTCCGTGTAGTGTGCATTTGTTTTGTAGGAAGAATAGTTGTGTATGAGATGAACAATTCTTTCTATGCATGGATGGTACCAGAGTGAAGTCTTGATTGTGTAATTATAAGTGTTTTTAACTCCCAGTGTGCTTTACTGGAAACAAAATATCACTCCCTTCTTAGGTTGACTTCTCTATAATTCATTCCAGAATTAAAAAATATAAATTGAATAAGTGGTGGCTAATGTGAACCTAGTCAACTGAGGGAGGTGTGTGTAATTTTGTTATTTGCCTGATTCCATTATTTGCTTTTGTGCTCAATATGCTGATTGATTGCAAGAAAGTCTATTCCTTCAGACTTGGTGGAAGATTTAATGAGCTACTGCCACATCACTTGTCTCTTTGTCAGTATATAAAAATGTTGTTAGAAAAATTGCTGATTGTGAATTACCACAGGAAAAAAAAAATTAGTGAACATTGACTGTTGTAATATAAATCATATCTATGCATCTCTTTAGAGTAGTGTTAAAGCTATACTTTTTATGTTAAAAGCATAAACTGGCATTACTGCAGGGAAGAATTGATCCTGTCTGCCTCTTGGTACATTTGCACTTTATTAGAGGATTGATCTAAGTTTAAAATTAACCAAGCCAAAAAAAAAAAAAATAGGGCAGGCATCATGGTAGCTTGGGACAACAGTGGTTTTGGTGGCTTATCCTTGTGTAAAGGTAACTAGTTTTCTGGCATTCAGCAAGCGGGAAACTGGTTTGAAGAGCCGATACAGCAGTGACCTAATAATTTTGTTTTCTGATGGTGGTTTTGTGCTCACTTTTTTGACAGTATGTGCAAAGCTTAGTGCAGGAAAGAGCAGAATTGTGATCACTAGTGAGAAACTTCTGTTGTAGTAGTTCTGATTTAAATGGGTTTAAGTTACTGTGGGATTGCACGCTCAGAATATGGGTCCCTGCTCTGAATTGTGTGAAGCTCTGTTTGCTCACTGACCTTTTAGTCACTCTTAAAAAGTAGCAAAAGTTTGGAAATGATGGTCATTCACAGTTGCTTCTTGACTAACTTCTCTATGTTAGAAGGCTGTGTGCCTTTTAATTGTTTTAAGGCCATGTTTTAATTTTGGCAGTGAAGTAATTTTCTGAGCATGAGAATTTAAGACTATAGTAGTGATTCAGTTGTGTCAGAGAATATCAGCTCTTCCCACCAGCATCTTGCATTGACCATGATGTATGAGATTCTGTGTCAGGGTGGTCTTTCAGCGATGGGTACTCACTGTCCCATATTTTGAATCAGTTCTTCATAAGTGTCTTACAGATTTGAATTTAATGCTAACCATGCTGGTTTGGTACTGCTCTTTTGTCTTCACTAGAATACTTTTTGTTGCATTTGTTGATTAAACTTAATTTCAGTTTTGACAGAAGGCAGAGACACAGCTTTATGAAGTTAAGGGAATCTACTTGAAATTCAAGTTCAGGATTAACTTTTTATACCAGATCACTTTGAAAATGCCTTGCTGACTAGTAGTCTAAGACTGTGCATGGAGCTTCAGGAACAACATGATGTTTTTCTAGCAGTTTCTAAAATTCTTAGAAGTTCTTATTGCTGTTTTCAGCCAGTAGTTTATTGTGCTCATCCTGGTATGATATCGTACATATGCCTTGTTTGCTAAAATTTCATCTTATGTGTAATATGCTAAAGTTATTTTTTCAGACTTTTGCACTTGGGAGGCTCGGGAGAATTCTTCTTCTAAAATCTGTTTCTACTTTCATGCTAGCTGTTCCAGCTACTCTCTTTGTACCTAATGTTTGCCTCACTCAAAAATATTTCTGCTTGACTGTTACTGTGATTTGCAGCTCCCAGTCAGTCTTGTAGTTGAGTTTGTAAAAAAACTTTTGATCTCTCTTCTGTGCATCATTAGTAAATGGTGCTTAATACTGTATTGATAGCTGTAGGAAATACAGTGTCCCCAAGTAAACTTGTCTAGCTGGTTCTACTCTTTTAAGAAAACCAACTGAAACAGAGTAAAAATTTAATGGGGTAGAAAATCCATTTGGATTTAGGTGAAATGTGCCACTTTGAGCTTGCTAACATAAGTAAAATATGCTGTTTAGTCTAGTAACTGCAGCAGTAGCAAAACTGCCCCAGCTAGGGAGAAAGAATGCAAATTTCCAAGCTAAAGAGATAAGAGATAAGAAAGATTCCTCGGACCTTGAAACAGACAGCGCAGAGTGACCCAGGAGTTCTTTCTGTACTTTCTGACAAAAACTGAGTACAAGTATAACTAGCTGTAAGTGTAACGTAAAATCAGCAGAATGAATATACATAAACCTATTGTGAAATTCTATGAATATGTAAATTCGTAAGAGTAATAAAAAAGGATCGGGAGTTCTCAGGGGCGCGCATGCCCTTTGAAGGGAAATCCCTGCATGCGCCCAGTGCTGTAAATAAAAAACATACCGTTCCCTACAAATCTCTATTGGAATTGTGGGGTCTTGATTTTTCACCACAATTCACAACAAAACCAATATTTACTAGGCAGAAAGATAATCCAGAGTGCACTCACTTCTAAAGCTGCAACCCTGTAATGCCATGGATCAGCTTCCCAGATTGTGGATTTTAGGTGGGTGAAGGAGAGAAGAGCAGTAGAAGAGGTAGGCTGGAGCAAGGAGGTTTAGAAGGCTGATTTATCAGATGGGTACAGCAGGGTCTGGGACACTGTTTATGACAGAGCAAAGAGCACATCTCCATGTGTGGGCTCAGTGAAGAGGGATGGTAACTGCCAGGTTGCAGTTGTTACCCCTTTCCTAATCTCTGTCTCTTCTCTCCAGATGATTGTGAAAAGAGTGTAAAGAGGGGAAAATGGCCTAATGTCAGACTTCATTCTTCTGTGTTCTTGTTGTTCTGCCTTGCCTAGATGGAAATCCTTCCTCTGCAGGTTTACATGGTTGTCATCCTGTATAGAATACGGGTAAACCCTTTCATCAAAATGTGGATAAAGCTATCCTGCTAATTTGATATTTCTAAGAAGTCCTTGGGTTTGCATGGCAAGGTTTTGGTAGCAAGGGGAGGGGGGGGACTACAGGGATGGCTTCTATGAGAAGCTGCTGGAAGCTTCTCTTATGTCTGACAGAACCAATGCCAGCTGGCTCCAAGACAGATCCACCACTGGCCAAGGCCGAGCCAATCAGTGACAGTAGTAATGTCTGTGATAGCATATTTAAGGATGGGGAAAAAACATTGCACAGAAGTAATTGCATCCAAGGGAGAGAGGAGTGACAATATGTGAGAAACAGTGCTGGAGACTCCAAGATCAGTGAAGGAGGTGCAGGAGGTGCTCCAGGTGCCAGAGCTGAGATTCCCCTGCAGCTCATGGTGAAGACCTGCAGGATGTCTACCTGCAGCCCATGAAGGTCCACAGGAGAGCACAGACCCACCTGCAGCCTGTGGAAGACCCCACACTGGAGCAGGTAGATGCCCAAAAGAAGCTTGTCACCCCATGGGAAGTCTGTGCTGGAGTAGGGTCCTGGCAGGACCTGTGGCCCCATGAAGAGAAAAGCCCACACTGGAGCAGGTTTGCTGGCAGGACTTGTGACCCCGTGGGGGACTCATGCCTGTTCCTGAAGGACTGACCCTATGAAAGGGATCCATGATGGAGCAGTTAATGAAGAACTGCAGCTTATGGGAAGGACTCACACTGGAAAAGTTCATGAAGGACTGTCTCCCATGGGAAGGATCTCATGCAGGAACAGGGGAAGGACTCCTTTACCTGAAGAGGAAGTAGCGACAGAAACATGTGATGAACTGTCTGTAACCTCCATTCCTCATCTCACTGCACTGTTGGAGGAGAGAGGGTAGAAAATTGGGAATAAAGTTAAGCCTGGAAAGGAGGGGGGAGTGGGTGGAAGGTGTTTTTAAGATTTGTTTTACTTCTCATTATCATTATCTTACTCTGATTTTGATCATAAATTCAATAAATTTCTTTGAGTCAGGTTTGTTTAGTCTGTGATGGTAATTGGTGAGTGATCTCTCCCCTGTCCATTTGTGGAGGGGAGTGATAAGAGCAGCTTTGGTGGGCACCTGACCTCCAGCCAAGGTCAAACAACCACAGTATTTTAGCAGTCCAGAAATGTCTTTGAAAACATGGATAGTGAACTAGGGCAAGGAGGAGAACAAGTGGTGAGGGAAGGAAAAGGAAAGTCATTAAAATAGGAACTTTCTAAACTGAATTTGCCATGTCTTGGAGCTACTGTTTATTCAGTTTAGATGGTCCCCTCAAAATAAGGGGTAATTTTGATCCAAATGTGAAGCCTTTCATAGGTGATTCTGATGTTTGGACAACCAGTATATCAGTGACTTAGGATTATAACTTTTGTGTTCTGGTAAGCTTGTAGTTGTTCAGTGACTTTTTATAACCACATAATTTTGTCATTAAAATAAGCATCACTTTGTTCTCGTCAGCAACTCTTGTAATACCAGATAATATACATTGTCTCCCTCAAAAAACCCAACAAACTGAAAAAGCCTCAGATACTGATGTTATAAAAAAAAAAAATCCACCAAAACTATGTAGAAATATGCCACATGTAAGAAATAGTTTCTAACAGTTTGCATAGACATGTGCTTTATGGATGGTTAAGTAATACAAAAATTTTCATGCTTTCTTGGCACTATGCAACATGCAAAAATAAAGCTATTCACTATATTAAGAACCTTGTAAACTGAGGTTGGTAACCAAAATTGGAGGCAACAAATATTTGTTGTTGTTAAAATAGAAATTAATATTCTTGTGGGTAATAACAAGGAAGTTTGAGTAATTTGAATTGGATAATTATAATGTCAGTAGTTATGCTTAAAGGGGAAACAGAAGGAATGTGTTGGAAGAGGTTGGTGAAAGCACAGGAGGGTAGGGATGGGCTGAGTCAGAAAAGGAAGCAAATGGAATATTTAAACTTTCTTCTCACAGATAAGAAGTGATAGAATTTCTTGAGAGATCAAGGTATGCAGGGAGGCTGGAATTTTAAAGCATTTAGGCAAGAGGGAAAAATTAAATGCAATTTTGAACAATGTCTAATGATTTGGCAATAGCAGTCTCATGGGATGATTCTTTAGGTAAAGTCTTTTTCTTGGCATTTGGAGCTACTTCACTAGATACAGAAAAGATAGCAAAGAATTGCAAGTCCTACTGAAACACAAAGTGTTATATGAACTGTGGCTTACTTGCATGTGTTAGGGAAATTTGGCAAGTAAATTATGTTTAACCACAGTACTTTTTTCTTCAACCATTATATTTTCTAATGTGACAGACTAGAAATTGGTGGCTCCTCTGCTGTTGCTATTAAATGGTGTTTTCTCTCCTAGGGTTTGGACGTGGCAGAGGGAGAGGAGCAGGGAGGTCTTCAGCCCAAGGCATGGGGTAAGAAACACACAGAGCACAGATTTTGGCAAGGATCAAATTCACTGTCAATATTAAATTACAGTGTTGCCACTGTGTGTCTTAATATTGCTGTATGTTTGATAAACCTGTATAGATACAAAAATTCAAAATGTCTTAGATTATTAATGGATTATTTTTGTCTTAAACCAGTATTTCTACCTAGACACACCTATACAAACCTAATGTGAGTTCACTCAATGTTAATATCTCAAACTTGGGGAACCCATTTGTACCTATCAGTAGCAGCCATCAGTCATGTCTTGGAGACTAAAAGTTTTGTGTGGTGCATATAGTTCTAGGTCAATTTAAAATATATATTTGTTTCAATGTAATGTAGAACTTTCAAGTTGTATATAAAACCAGGAAGATTAGTGGTTCTAAACTTTCTCCTTTTTTGAGCTTTCATGCTTTAGCTGTTTGGACGTACATTGACCCTAAGACAAAATCAAAAGAAGTTACTCAGCAGCTCTAAAGTTTGTTCTCAGTTTTGGTGCAATAACTTGCTTCATGAAGTGTAGCCTCCACTATTTTCACTCAGTGTTTGCCTTTAATGACATTTCATGTAACATCATTGATGCCATGATGAACAGAAGGCTAATTCTACTTTTCTGATAATTCTTCCAGTTCATACTTGGAGATAATAAACTGAAAAGAGGTTTTTCTTCAATGATCCTTTTTCACCTTTTAGCTTCATGTGTGTGTTTTGGCATTGGTGTCAAGAGTGCATTCTGAAATAGTCTTACTGATGTTCCGACTCCTGTCCTGCACAGGTCTGGTGCACTGAAAGGACATGATACTGGTTTCTCATCAGTAAGCCACCTTCTGAGAAACTATCACCTGAGAGAGGCTTATCATTGTGCATATAAGCTAATGCTTTATAAGACTGGAGGAGTAGGTATGCTGTTAACTGCTATTTCAGGAATTGTTGGTTTGGTTCAGTTTCTCTACAGTAAATTTTTTTCAGTCTCTTCATTTTTTTTCTCCCCTTTTCTCCCTCTTTTATCTGTGTCTGCTCATAGAGGAAAAATTTTTGAAACTAAAACTATCAAGATAGATTATGTGGAAATCAAGAAGTTAAACCTAATGCAACTTCAGATAAAAATGATGACATCTATGTTCATTGAATGACCTATGTGTTCTCTTCCATTTTTAAACTTTTAAAACTCTAGGACATTTAACCCTGCAGACTATATGGAGTCTTCTGCCACTGATGGCTTTGGGACAAAATCAGAGATTTGGGAGACTGGTCAGAATGATGCAGATGATGGAACTGGTAAGATGCTTCAAGAAGTGGAAGGATTGGAATTAAGACCTGTAGCAAATTGCAGTTGAAATAACCATTCTGTTAGTGTTCAGTTAACTTCTGAAAATGTGAATACATTTCACATGACACAGATATTAGTTCTTTTTTATAGCTTAATTGCTACTAATGTGCAGAGCACATGCTGTAGCCTGACTCTTGTTAGAATGAAGGGAAGGCAATTTGCAACTTTTTTGCTTTAATGCTAACAAACCCTTGAGAGACAAAGGGATTTGAAGAGTTATTGGTAGAGTCTTGTATGTGAGGAACTGTGTTAAAGAAGCCAATGCCTGAGCATTCTCACACCATTCAAGGAGTCACACACATACCACCTGAGACTTTAGCTGCTTAGACCAGAGTCTCTTTGTAGTAGGCAGCTCCAGTGAACCAATGGGTGCCCCTTTCGACTCCTTGCTAACACACATTCACTCTCAGGCGTGCTTCCTCCTTCTTCAGGCTTGACCCTAGGTTTCCCACAGCAGAGTCTCAGGCATCTGATTTTATAAAAATAATTTAAGAGTGGTACAGCAGCAGGTCAACTCGACCTGGGTGCTTCTGGAGAGGGACCCCAAACAAAGAAAACCCTAGACTTTTATGCCCACGTAGTCTATGCACATGTTCTTCACCCATCCTTCACATACCTTGCACACACCTCTTGGTCCAATGGTGATTTTTGGTCTGGGGTCTTATAACCCTTTATTGTATTCTTTCTCTGTGTCCACACAGACAGGCCACTAACTGTTCTTATCTTGTCAAGTCGCAACTTCTGCTGATGGCTGTAGCCTTTTTATCTTCTGGTTTGTACTTCTTTGTAGCATCCCATGAACTCTCTCCTCTCAGTCAGTTCCCAAGTTCTCTGCCTTGGCAACGGCAGTAACTACCTACCATAGAGTTAGTCCTCCTGGGGGGAAAAGACTGACTCCCACATGGACTTCTGTTTCACAACTTCCACTGGTTTCCCCTTTCCCTGTCGCCTCACTGGCTTGATACCACTGGTGGCTGCCTCCCCTCCCCTGGAGACTAATCCCCTTTGCCCTGCCCTTAGCTCTGCCCCCCACCCCTTCCCCTTCTTAAGCTGCCTGCACTACATGGTTGTTCTCTTTCTCGCCACGTCCCCTTCAGCCTCATGTGATTACTTGGCTGGAATAAAACCTTATAAAAAGAGCCTTTCTTGCCTCTCTCACTGAGCCAGCTGTGGTGAATGTTGTGTGGGGGTCTGACTGCGTTGCCTGAATATTAACCCAACTTGTTTTTCTACAGGAGAGGTTTGTTGGGAACAGATAATAGGCAGCAGCATCCACCATTCAACACCCACATTTTTACTTCTTGTGCACTAGCTCAGTTGACAGAGCATGAAAAAACTGAAAAGTCTTTGATTTAGAGTAAACACTATGTAGCAACAACTAAAACATCAGTGTATTATCAACATTATTCTCATACTGAATCCAAAACACAGTGCTGTACCAGCTACTGGGAAGAAAATTAAGTCTATTCTAGTCAAGAGCATACCTAGGTGAAAGTGAATTTTTTTTGCATGTCACATTAACATATATTCTATTTACTTGAAATTCCATGTCCAACCATACACAACAACTGGAATTGACTGTTAAACAACAGTTAGTAGCATTGGAAGAATGAACTTTGCTCTTGCTGATTACCTCTATCAAAGTTAGATTTTGAGCTGTATCCGATTTGCAAAAAGAGAGCTCTTTCATTGGGTTTTCCAAGGTTTGGTCACCCATCCCATAAAAGTCTATGTCACATACCTCCCCTTTAGTCTTGTTAACTTTATATCACAGTGGGTCTTCCATTGACTTTATACTTATCCATGCAGTTGTGGTCCTCTGGATTAACAGCACCAAGAGTAGTGAGATGCTCCACTTCATGTCTTTGGTATATAGATTCTTTCCAATGCAGATATTTGTTAGGTGGTTGGTTATTCATTGCTCATTTGACATGAGAATGGTATATCCAATGTTCTTTTCATAAAACTTTAAAAGTAAAATTAGAACACATTAAGACAGTATATGTCCTCTCCCATTTGGATTCTAATTTGGATTTTTGTGAAAATATCTTAACACTTCCATCTCCAGGTTGTATATAAGGTACCTGTATTTCAGGTGATGTGGACTGACACAATTGAACATCTTTCCCTCAAACCCCTTTTGCATATATATAACATTCTAGTTCTAGTACTTTAGAACTTGTGACAAAATGAAAATGTCAATGACCAGCTGGAGTGAATGGGTCTCTACCTGGGAATGGATGAAGAGTTTATGGGTCAGGATTAAAGGGAGAAGAGGGACAGGTGACATTATAGTGAGGGTCTGCTACAGGCCACCCAAACAGGAAGACCAAACTGATAAGGCCCTCTACAGACAGGTAGAAGTGGCTTCAAGTTCCCAAGCCCTGGTACTCATGAGAGGGAGTGACTTCTACCACCCTAGTATCTGCTGGAAGGACAACACCACAGCAGGGTACAAGCAATCCAAGTGTTTACAGGAATATGTTGATAACAACTTCCTTCTCCAAGTGATAGAGGAGCCAACAAGGAGAGATGCTATATTGGACCTTGTTCTCGCCAACAAGAAGGGGCTGGTGGGGAATGTTAAGCTCAAGGACAGCCTGGGCTGCAGTGACCATAAAATGGTGGAGTTCGAGAACCTTAGAGCAGCAGCAAGGAGGATGCACAACAAGCTCACTGCCCTGGACTTTCAGGAGAGCAGACTTTGGTCTCTTCAGGGATCTGCTTGGTAGAGTCTCATGGGATAAAGCCCTGTAAAGGAAGTCCAAGAGAACTGGTTGATGTTCAAAGATCACCTCCTCTAAGCTCAGGAATGAAGAGGGAATCAAGCAAAAATGCTAGGAGGCCTGCATAGATGAAAAAGGAGCTGCTGGACAAACTTAAACACAAAAGGGAAGCCTACAGAGGGTGGAAGCAGGGACATATAGCCGGGGAGGAATATAGATTGTCTGAGCAGCCAGGAATCAGGTTAGGAAAGCTAAAGCTCCAACAGAACTAAACCTGTCTAGGGATTCCAAGGGCAACAAGAAAAGTTTCTGTGGGTAAATTTGTGATAAAAGGAAGACTAGGAAAAATGTGGACCCTCTCCCGAAGGACAGGGAAGACCTGTTTATCCAGGTCATGGAGAAGGCTGAGGTACTCAACAAACTGTTTTGCCTTAGTCTTCACCAGCAGGTGTTCCAGCCGCACCACCCTAGTTGCAGAAGGCAAAGGCAGGGAATGGGAAAATGAGGAACTGCCTGCTAGAGGAGAAGATCAGGTTTGAGACCATTTAAGGAACCTGGAGGTGCACAAGTTCATGTGCACTGGAAAAGGGGAAATATAACCCCCATTTTTAAAAGGGGAAATAAGGAAGAGCCAGGAACCTACAGGCTGGTCAGTCTCACCTCAGTGCCTGTCAAGATCATGGACCAGATCCTCCCAGAAGCTATGCTAAGGCATAAGGAACATAAGGAGGTGATCGGTGGCAGCCAACATAGCTTCACTAAGGGTGAATTTGGTGGCGTTCTATGACAGGGTTTACAGATGTGGTGGATGAGAGAAGAGTGGCTGACATAATCTTCCTGGACTTGTGCAAAGCATTTGACACTGTCCCGCACAACATCCTTGTCTCTAAACTGGAGAGACATGGATTTGATGAGTGCACCACATGGTGCATAAGGAGTTGACTGGACGGTCACACTCAAAGAGTTGCAGTTAAGGGCTCAATGTCCAAGCGGAGACTAGTGACAAGTGGTGTTCCTCAGGGATTGGTGTTGGGACCAGTGCTGTTTAACATCTTTGTCAGTGACATGGACAGGGGGATTGAGTGCACCCTCAGCAAGTTTCCTGAAGAGACCAAGCTGTGTGGTGCAGTCGACACACTGGAAGGAAGGGATGCCATCCAGAGTGACCTTGACAGGTGGGCCATTGCAAGCTTCATGTAGTTCAACAAGTCCAAGTGCAAGGTCCTGCACTTGGGTCAGGGAAATCCCAAGCACAAATACATGGTGGGTGGAGAATGGACTGAAAGCAGCCCTAGGGAATTGGTAGATGAAAAAAATGAGTAGTTGTTATAGTCCTAGTTTGGATTATTTGCTGCCCAGGGGTTTCTGTCACCTCTTGCCTGTTGAGCCAATTCAGCATCCTTATTATTTATGTTATCTTTTATCAGGTTGGAATAATTTTCTAAGCAACACCTCGGTATCTCCCTAGCTTGGATTGTATCCAGTGCATATATTGGAAAACAGTTGAGTACATTTCTCAGCATCCTTCCTTAGTCTTGGCATTTTACTTCCCACATAGAGCCAAGTCACCAGGATTCCAAGGTGGTTTAGTAAATATTTGCAATACAGGTGGTGCTCCAACCACAGCCCTCTGTTGCATGGCAGCAGGATTAGGTAAGACACTAGAAAGCATAGGATAGAGTCTGTCAGCCAACAGAGCAATTATCTGAGGCTTGTCTGGGCCAGTAGGCTCAGCTACTGCAAGCGTTACCTTTGGTGATACCTCTTTCATCTCCCACCTGACTTGGGTGTTTTTTCTCTCACACCCAACCATCCCAAATGTACCAGTAATCCATTTGTCCTGGGAACCTATCCTTTAGTCTATGTTGCAGAAAGGTAAGTCTGTGCTGATCAAAGGTCCCTTGCAGTGGCCACTGTTCTGCCAGGGTTCCATCTCTAGTTATAAATGGCCAGTCTTCTCAATATAAAATATCCGTGTACTTCTTTTTGATAATTTGCTGTACCAAAATTCTTTTCCAGTTTTGTAGTACCTTGGTCAAGGGCACCCCCTTTTCTGTGTCGGGTATATTTCCCATCACTTATTTATCCTTGTGCGCTTTACTCTGATCAGGCCAAGTACCAGCCCTGTCTCCTTGTGCAGTTTACACTGATCAGGCCACACACCCCTCTCTGTTTCCAATACACACCTACTCTTGGGTGCACTTCCTTCTTTTTCAGGCTCAACCTTAGGTTTTTCACAGCAGTCTCAGGTGCTGGATTTAATAAAAATAAGTAGTTTAATAGAGTGGTATAGCAGCAGGTCAGCTGGAGCTGGTTGTCTCTGAATAGGCATCCAGAATAAAGAAATCTCTGGGCTTCTATACCTTCAAAACACAGTACTGCACCAGCTACTAGGAAAATTACTAAGAAAGTGAACTCTGTTCTAGCCAAAAGCATATCTATGGTGAAAATACAGCTTGCAGCCTAAGGCTTCAGCAAATACAGCTACTCATGGTAAGCAAGTAAAGCTAAGCAAACAGCATATTAAATCACACAATATTATAACTCTTAAATGACTCGTTCTTATTTAAAACTTACTTATTAAGCTAAACAACTAGTATCTCACATAAGTCCTACTAAAAGTGATTGGTCCATGGGCATTGAACAGTAGGGTATGAATATTTAAGTAGAAAAAGAAAAAACATTTACAAATATGAATTCACTCAGTGACACTGGAATGGCTTTGGCAGCCCCACCTGTGTAATATAAGAATGCGAGTCTCTAGGATGGAGGAGAATTCTAAGATCTGCTACCTTTGAAGAGAATTATTAATTAAAGCACGAGTAGGCAATTGAATGAAAGCCAAAAGAGTAATTGGCCTGTCTGAAGATAGAAGCAGCTGTGTGTTTCTGTATGAAGTTTCAAATGTGAATTACACACTCCTGACTAAAGACAAGAGACGGGCCTAGTTTAGAAAGGAACTGCTTAACAGTGATCTTGTGGCAATTCAGAAATGAAGAATGTGACCTGCTGTCACCACTGAGTCAGGAACGGGAATGAAGGCGACACAACTCCGTGCATTTTCAGAAGGCATAAAAGCTCACTTTATTACAAAACTTCACATTTTTATAAGCAACATTGTTCACCCGGAACCTGATTGGTTCTTAATAACACCTGTCACCCCATTGGTTAATTAGGAACAACACCATCTTTCCATAAACATCACGTAGAATGCGTTCCACATGTTCACAAACACCAGCTGCAGAGACCAAGATAAGAATTGTTTTAATTCTTTTCTCTGAGCTTCTCACAATTTCCCCAGGACGATGCCTGGGAAACTGTTTCTCTCTGAGAACGTCCACAACCTGCTTGTCTGTGATTGGTAAAACAGGATACCTTTCTGCTTCCTGTATTCTGTTACAGGAGATAAAGACACAGGAAACCCTGCATCAGGATGGAGAAATTTATGTATGTTATTGTCCACACTTGGGAACTATCGAGTAATATGAGAATTTTTTTAACCCCAGCAAAGGGTAACTTCTGATCTCTTTACTGCTGCAGCTTACTCAGATGATTTTTCATCAACCTGTGTCAAGTGTGGAAGGAGAAGACTGGAGGCCAGAGCATGCTCTGTTGGGCTCTGCTGTGAGCTGTGAGCCTTTTGAGATGCAGCTTTCTAAACTTCATATAAGCCACTTTCCACTTAACCAGAGAAGACAATAACAGGCCCAGAATTTAGAAGGGCCTATGATGCAGCTATTTTGTCACTCTGAGTCCCTTCTAGTCCAGTGTGGGAGAGTGGCCTTGAGTATATTAATGGCTGCTGAAAGGGAGCACTAGCCAAATTATGACATCTTTCCTAGGAATTACTTTTGAAATTACTTGGTGCTATAGTGCAAACGGAAACACATCTTTTACTTTCATTGATGTTAATTCTTCAAATAAGTTTAACAGATAAGTTAGAAGAATGCCTAATGACTTGTAAATTCCACCTAGGAATACTGATAATGTTGTTTGTTATATGGTAGCAGAGGACAAAGTATGTTGTCACAAGTATTGCAGAAGCAATAAGGTTAGCTAAAGAAAGAAGATAGAGAAGGAAGGCATGAGAAGACTGGACCAGAGGTAGAAGATTCACTGATTAGTTATTAATGAATGCAACTGTAAGGCTTATGCATGACTGACTTGTGTTTCACTTCCTAAGTGAGCTCGAATGTTTTGTGACTTTCTCTGTTAACTCAAGGTAGCTTTCATGTGTGTTCCCTATGGCAAACTCTGTTCCTTCTTGTAGGCATCTCCTCAGTTTTCAGTAATGGAAGAATTATGCCTAGGAATAAGAGTATCTTGGTGTTGGTAAACAGATCCCAGTAAAAGTACAAATGTGTCTACATGAAGAGTGTACTACTGAGAAAATAGATTAGTGGGAATCCAAAGTGACATGTGGAACTTCAGTTTGGATGCCAAGTGCATTGTTGCTGTTAGGCTGTGCATATGTCACTGAGAACTGCTCTGAACTTCAGTAACACAATTTGAGGTATGTATGAAAAGTTGGGGAACATGGTACGGAGAAGGTGTGAGAAGGCATTTGGGAATTTTCCCTGTCCTTGTCAGATTAGTGATTCTTAGGGGAATGAATGAGTGAGTGTCAGTGTGAGGAGTTCCTGCAAAATAATTTGGTTGGTGGAAATTGAAAGTAAACTAGTTAACCATGAATGTTCTTTTGGGGTGCTAAGTACCTTTTTACTGCTAATCTTAATTTACTTTCAGGCAAAGGGAAAAGGTACCATAACTGACAAAACAAAAATGTCTCTTGTGACATCCCACCCTTAAGGGAAAGGGAGCACCCAAGATTTGTTAATGTTCGTGGTTGAAAGGAATAACAAAAATCAGAAGGTCTGCAAAAGCTTAGAGAGATTTATTTGTAAATTACACATTTGGCTTGAAATTGGTGTGTTAGTCCCTGATCTCCTATATAAGCACACAGCAGTGGGTTTTGGATAAAGGGGTAGGGTGAAAGGGAAGAGAGAGATGAATTAAAGAGGGAGGAGAAAGAAAAAAATCACCAGTCACCCTGGGCCTTGTGGGGGTGCCTTTTTATAGATAAGTTTTCCCCATCCTGAAGATAAGTTTCTTGTTTCTATGCAAATCAGTTCTCATGCACAGTCTCTTCTAGACCTTTCTAGGAATGGATCAGGCGGCTTCCAGGGGTCTTTGGTGGTGTTGAATCCCCCCCCTTGTCCATGGCCTCTTCTCAATCTCATTCCTGTGCTTGTGCTGGACTGTGTCGTGCTTATCTCCAGGAACTAGAACAAAGATGTTTGTCCCAGAAAAGTGTTGCCCTACCTCCATATGGCCCCTTTTCCAGCCACATCCTGTTTGTTCTCACAGTGTGTTATTACCAACAATCCTTGGTTGGTTCCACAGACATCCAGCTATTGGTGTTTAAGGCACACACATTAGCCCCTTATCTTCCATGCTTCTACATCTCTCTATATATGACTATAGGGAGAGTGTTTTGTTTCTTTCTTCTTTAGACAAGCTGTAGGAATGTCAGCAATAAGTCCCTGAGCTAAAAAGTTTTCTTGAAAAAGAGTAGGCTTTAAAATTGAATTATTTAGTTTTGTCCAAGTGGGAAACAATTTCAACCTTGTGATGGAAAGCATCTTGGGGCTTATTAGAGGATGCTGCAGCTGAGGTAATAGTTTTAAAACCGAGGAAAGTGCTGGGAAGGAAGATGGAAATAGAGGTAGGGGGAAGGAGTGGCAGACAAGATGTGGGACTGGAAGCAGGTTGTACAAATTTGAGCTTTTGATTTGGCTTATTAATCACAAGGATTAGTTTTCATTTTTTTCCCTTAGCTTACAGTGCTGTTATGTTAGTTACAAAACAACAGACTCGATAATAATTATGTTACCAATGTGGAGTTACTAAAGATGTGAATGAGGGCGATGTTTATGTGTGGAAACCCATATAACCTTCAGTGGGCTTGCAAAGGATTTCAGATAAGTATATACAGTGAGAGGAAGGGCAGGATGTAAATCCCTGCTTTATTCCTTATTATTCAGTCTTATTTCTTCTTTAATCTTAAAAAAAAAGAAATTAGCGCATACTGGCTACTTGGAGAATTAGTATCTTACATCTGCAGTTACATTGAAAAGGAGGTTACTGGGCAATTACCTGGGGAAACAAAACCAATTTTGCATATTAAAATGTTTTCTAAAGATATCACGCAAATATAAACTCTGCAAAGTTTTGAGTATTTACTAGCTATTTCCTCTTTAAGCCAGTGCTGGGAAATTATCAACATTAACATTTTCAACTAAAAATAATTACACTATTTGTTTCCAAAATGTACTTGCCCCCATACCTTCTATGAAAGCACTTTAGCACCTCTTGTCCTGAATTGTTGCAAGTGCCAGAGGAATTGCAGTAGCCTGAATGAAAGGTGTTTCTAGGTGCACCATTGTATAATCCTATAGAAAAGCTAGTTGGTTCTGTGGAGGTAAAATTTATTGTTGTTGGCTGAAATAAAAAAAAAGAGAGAGTAAAGGGCAAATCTTTAATGGTTTATAATGTTTAAGTCTGATTGTATTTTAAATAATTCAGCATTGGGTTTTCTACATCCTAATTTTTATAGAAGTAATGTACAACTGAAAGGTAAAGAGAAGGGACAAGTAGGACGAAACAAAACCACCAGTCCTTATTCAAAAGGGAATAAACTTGAATAATATGATTGATATTTTCTTACAGGCATGCTGAGTGTTCAGTCTCTTAGCCTTTTTTGTAATGTACAAATCCATGGGAGATCCTGAACCTCAAATCACAACAGTTCTTATAAATAAATTATGTTGGAGGTGGTCGCTTCTCAAAGTAAGTTATAAAAAATTATATTCTGGTAATTTAATGATACTTCTACTTTAATAGTTTCATAAATTTAACAGAAAAACTTCATTTGTTATTATCTTGGTTATGAGTAGCCTTAAATAACTTTGAAACTGAAGAACAACACGAAAGAAAAAAATTATAGTGGGGGAAGAAGGGAATTGTTTAGCTTAAAAGTTACAAGGAAGTTGTTGGTTGTTTTTTTAGGACTGCTGCAAAAGTCAGAAGGAACATTTTAGGAAACTTACAGGTTATTCTAGAATGTGAATGCAGTCCAGAAGGAAAGGATTATTACATAAGTTTGGGATAGACCAAAATAAAATTATTTTTGCACTAATATCTATGGCTGATTATTAAAAAAACAATCAAATTGTGTGACAGGAAGTGAGGAATTGGAGAGAAATAGCTGAAGAGTTACAAAAAATATGTAGTATACATTTTATTTGCTTTATAACTTTTTTTAAACTAGACTTGTCACTAAGGGAAACAGGAAAGAGTCATAGATGACCATCTAGGTTGAATTGCAATGACAAGGATCCTTGAAAATACATAGCCTAATTTTAGTGCAAACCAGAGAATTCTTAAATTGCGATGCTTTGCAAGGCTTGGGGGAAGGTTGGGAAGAGGATATATGGAGTTGCAATAATGCCAAGGTGGATTTTGGACTAAAAGGAAATTGCACTTGTGGCAAGATCAGACTTGGAATCCCATCAATAGGAGGAAGGCGTCAGTAAACTAGATTTAGTGCAAAGAAGAACAGTGAAATAACTGAAACTGGAAGGATTGCATTGAAAAGGTAGAATGTTAATAAACGATAGTAATAAACTTAGCAGCTTAAGTAAACTAATAAAAGGGTGATGGGTTATGTTCAGTATTTAAAAAGAATAAACTCACAGAACCATGATCATAAGTAGGAATAACAGATAAATGTTTGAATTGAATATCAGGAAAATATCCCAAGTATTATTCTAAGTAGATTCAGTCTCCCAAAGGTGATGGGGAAGCAATGGATTCCTTACCCTCTCACCACCAGGAGGGAGGAGGGGACATTAGTGATGGAGGGGAGTGGAAACAGGGTTCTGCTCGGGGTGGCAGGCAAATCCCCTCCCGACTTACCCTACCTTCCCAGGTGCCCTTATACAAATAGGTGCAAGGACACGGAATATGAGGACCATGGAAAGGAGAACGGGGATGAAGGTGGTTCTGGGATGGAGGGGTCACCTAGGGCAAGGCAGCTTACCCCCTCATCATGACCTCTTCAATTAAGAAAAAAAGAAAGTTAGTAGTCATTGGTGACTCCCTTTTGAGAGGAATGGAGGGCCTGATATGCTGACCAGACCCAACCCATAGGAAGATGTGCTGTCCCCCTGGGGCCTGGGTAAGGGACATCACCAAGAAACTTTCCAGCCTGGTACGGCCCACTGACTATTACGTGCTACTGGTTTTCCAGGTGGGTACTGATGAATTCCCAACAAGAAGTCTGCAGATCATTAAGAGGGATGTTAGGACCTTGGGACGATTGGTCGAGGGATCTGGAGCACCAGTAGTGTTCTCTTCTGTCCTGCCAGTTGCAGGGAATGATGGGGCAAGAAACAGGAAAATCATGCAGATGAACACGTGGCTTTGAGACTGGTGATACCAGTAGAATTTTGTGGGTTTTGATCATGGGTCAGTTTATACAACACCGAGCCTGCTGGCAACAGATGGGGTCCTCCTGTCTCAAAGGGGAAAAAGGCTCTTAGCTCAGGAGTTAGCAGGGCTTCTTGAGAGAGCTTTAAATTAGATTGGAAGTGAGATGGATTGGACAGGGCTAGGCTTGACAGATAAAGCGTGGGAAGGGGATAACTATACTGACCACCCAAGTAGCAAAAGTAGACTTAAAGAGGGGATGCCTTGAGCAACCAAAGCTGTAACCACAAGACAAGACTTAGAGCATTCCCTTGCACCTCCACTGGGATATTGGCACACTCAAATACCTCTATAAAGTGCCTGTACAGCAACACATGCAGTATGGGAAACAAACAGAAGGAAATACAGATCTGTGTGCAGTCACAGGGCTTTCATTGTGATTGGGATAGCTCACATGACTGCAGTGTTGTCATGAAGGGCCACGCCCTATTTAGGAGACACAGACCAGGAAGGTGCAGTGGTAGAGTTGCCCTCTATGTGAGGCTACATTTGGAATGTATGGAGCTCTGTCTTGGGGTGGATGACGAGTGAGTTGAGAGCTTATAGGTTAAGATAAAAGGCAGGCTAGTAAGGGTGACACTGTTGTGAGTGTGTGCTACAGTCTGCCTGAGCAGGAGGAAGAAGTGTATGAGGCCTTCTACAGGCAGCTTGAAGCAGCCTCAAAGTCACAGTCCCTGGTTCTTGTGGGGGACTTTAACTACCCTGACATCTGCTGAAGAAGCAACACAGTGAAGCACAAACAGTCCAGGAGGATCTTGGAAAGCATTGATGACAACTTCTATCACAGGTACTGGAGGATCCCACAAGGAATGGTGGGCTGTTTGACCTTTTACTGACAAACAGGGAAGGCATTGTTGGAGATGTGAAGGTTGGGGGCAGCCTTGGCTGCAGTGACCATGAGATTGTGGAGTTGAGTATCAAGCAAGGAGGATGCAGGGCAGCATGTAAGATCTCAACCATGGACTTCAGGAGAGCTGACTTAGGCCTCCTCAAGGATCTTCTTGGAAGAATCCCATGGGAATGGGCCCTGCAGGGGAGTCCAAGGATGCTGGTCAATATTCAAGCACCACTTCTTCCAGGCTCAAGAATGATGCAGCACAATCAGCAAGAAGTCAGGCAAAGGTGGCAAGACACCTGCATGGATGAATAAAGAACTCCTGTCACTACTCAAGTATAAGCAGGAAACACACAGGAGATGGAAGCAGGGTCAGGCCACTTGGAATGAATATAGAGAGGTTGTCAGAGTAAGTAGAAATGAAATGAGGAAGACCATGGCCTATCTGGAATTAAATCTGGCTAAGGATATTAAGGACAACAATAAGGGCTCCTTCAA
Organism: Vidua macroura; assembly: GCF_024509145.1. Classification (NCBI taxonomy): domain Eukaryota; kingdom Metazoa; phylum Chordata; class Aves; order Passeriformes; family Viduidae; genus Vidua; species Vidua macroura. The sequence continues at coordinate 5,151,617 of NW_026530535.1, read as the reverse complement.
ATACAACAATAACAAAAGGAAAACTAAGGATAATGTGGGCCCGTTACTAAATCCAGGGGGGACCCCAGTGACAGAGGATGCAGAGAAGGCAAAGTTACTGAACGCCAGCTTTGTATTGGTCTACACTGACAAGACCAGCCCTCAGGGATCTCTGACCCAGGAGAGCAGGGTAAAGGAATGGTGGGAGGAAGACATTCATTTGGTCAAGGAGGATTGGGCCAGAAAACACCTAGGCAAACTTGACATCCACAAGTCCGTGGGCCCTGAGGGGATGCATCCAGGAGTGCTGAGAGAGCTGGCAGACACCATAGCAAAGCCACTTACTATCATCTTTGAAAGGTTGTGGAGATCAGGAGAGGTGCCTGAGGACTGGAAGAAAGCAAATGTCACCCCGATCTTCAAAAAGAGCAAGAAGGAGGACCCAGGGATCTACCAGCCAGTCAGCCTCGCCTCAATCCCTGGAAAAGTGATGGAGCCCTCATTCTGGAGGCCATGTCTACACATATGGAGGACAAGATGGTGATCAGGAGCAGTCAGCATGGATTCACTAAAGAGAAGTCATGCTTGACCAGCCTGATTGCCTTCTATGATGAAACAACTACCACAATGGATCAGGTTTTTGCATCTGTAGGATTGTTTCCTGTAGTTTTCCTGTTGCTAGATGCTGTGGGCTGTGTGCTGTCCTCCAGTGTTTGCCAAAAAAACTGTGAGAAGTTACGGGACAAAGTGTTCTGCAGGTACAGTGGAAGCTATTGACTCTTCTGCTGTCATTATATCAATTATATGTTTTAAAAGAAAATTCCTCTCTCAGGGGAGAGTATTTGGCTTATTTTGCTCATAGGAGAGAGTTAAGATGTTGGAAAGGAGCCTCCAGAGCTGTAGTTTATGTCTTGAATTTGATTATGTTGCCAGTAATATTATGGATGGTAGAGGCGATGTTGTGGTCATGTTTTGTTCAAGCTTTGTATGAATTTGTGCATGAAACTGGGAGATCTCATGGGAGGGTTCAGTAACCTCTCACTGTCATAGGAGGAAGTGCTTCCAATGTTTGCAATTAATCACTGGGTAGAGACATGCGTTCATGCAAATTATGTCTGGTACCACAGTGGCTAAGAAATACCTGAAATCAGAAATTAAATGAGAAAATAAACAAACCCACTTCCCAAAACTGTAAATCTGCAAAACAGTTTTCTAGAGCTTCCCATGTTTCCAACCACTATCTCCTTGCTTTGTGTTCCATGAATAATGAAAACAGGATTGCTTATAAAGCAGAATGATTGAAATGACATTGTGCTTTTAGCTTGTAACTGTTTTCTTTCCTTCCTCTAATTCCAATAGGAACATGGAAAAACTCAGTAGAAGAATGGACTGCAGAAGATTGGAACGAAGATGTAAGTGTGCCTTGTTAGGTAGACCAATTGATTATTTACCCTTTTCAGAGTTTCTGTGTTGTCTTCAAAAACTAAATGTTTGAAGTAATACTTTGTGTGCATGTAGTGATATTTCTTATTGTGTTTTTTTGCTGCAATTCCTGTTTAAAATATATTTATATAAGGGTTTTTTTAGAATAAAATTGAATCAATAAATATTTATTTTTTTCTTGGTGGACAATACATAGATAATAAAATTTTAAGTTTTATCCCAAATTATTTATTTGTGAATTATAATTCTGCACTGCTCAATGCTGGTGGGTGTTAACCACATACTTCCCCCTATTATTTAAGAATTTAAAGCCATATGTAGTGGTTTTGGTTCGTTAATTTAAGATTTCTCTAATTTTAAGCTTTCCTGGTCTAATGTACTAAAGAGTGTGGTATGATTCGGTGTTGGTCAATTACTAATGTACTTCTTGTCGTGAGATAGGATTAGGAGAAAAGCAAAGCAGGCTTAAAACTTTAAAAGGGTATAAAGAAAATTTTATTAACAGTAATTAAAAGAAAAAAGAAAGCAGTAAGAATTAAGACAAACTTTTCCTAACACTTCTCCCCCTATAACCTTTTCTTTTCCACTGATAATGTAAAGAAACAGAACTTAGAATTTCTAGTTAGTTTACTACTTTTAAAATAGTTTTTCTTAAGTTCACTTAGGGAGAGAAGTTCCTCTTGTTAATGTTATGGAGACTTCTCCACAAGAGGAAAAACAGTTCTTTTGTGGTTCTCAATTTGGTCATGAATAGTAGCCGCCCGGAGGAAATCTGCTATTGTGAACCCCTTCTCATTTTCCACAAGCCATCCCACAGCTTGTTTATGGGCTATGTTGACTTATGGGGTATTGGTTTAAAGATGAGCTGGTTAAAGGTAAAATTTCTCATTATTTATTTCTAAAATCATCTTCATTCCTGGGAACAGAGATCTTCTCCTGGGGGTACAGGACTGCTCTTCTCTCTTTTTTTGTTCAAACTTCTTATGGGATTATAGTTATTGAACATCTGCTTATTTTAGTATGAAGGTTTTTGCTCTCTATCAATTTGAACCCTTCATCTCCCTATAGTTTCATGTGTTATAGGGAAAAGAGTATTTTTTCCATAACTTATAAGAGGATTTCGGTTTTAAAATTAAGGCATCTCCTCATGCCTCCCATCTGGGACTTAACTTCTTCACTGACTATGATGTTTCCATGTTGTTCTTTTACATGTTTGCATCTTGTTCCTTTCTCTCACTCGAGGGAGGATTGAAGTATTGGAAGAGTTAACATGTCACCTGAGCCTTTCAAATGGTCACTTGACCCGCTGGTAACTTGTGGTGGGAGCTGCGTCTGGGACTGTCAGGATCGGCTTTATGGTTGCTTTTGGTTTTCTCTGCGTTTAATTCTAGTCGCAGGGCCACTCTGCACGGCTGTAGGGCTGCCTCTGGTCTCAGCTGCATTGGGGGGAGGGGATCTGATGGTAAGATCTTAACAGCTGCAGCCAGCCCTGCTCCGGCCAGGATTCTGCAGCCTCCCCCACCTTCCTGCCTGGCAGCTGCTGGGGCCCAGCCTAGTCAGAACGGGGCTCGGAGTCCCCCGGAGCCCCCGTAGAGGGGCCCAGCCACCCGCAGTAGAGCCTGCCCGGCCCAGCCTGGGACAGGGCCTGGCAGGCTTCCCGGGCCTGGCCATGATGGGACCCGGTGGGCCCAGGGCATGTTACCTTCTTGCCCACTGGGAAAGAAAGAGGAAGTTCCCGGGATTCTTTCGCCTCTAACATGTGTCTTTCACAGAGGCGTGTTCAGCTCTTCAGTGGTTCAATAGAGTGTTACACAAAAAGCTTTTAAATCACTTTCTTACATTCCTCCTGTTGTAAATAGAGACAAGGCAATTTGAATTAATTAATAGCATAAATTTATTTTGCGATTGCGTAACAATTTAGAGTTCGAATTTCCCCAACCGCAGCTCGGTTGGGTCAGCCCACAGTCTACAGAGCAGCTCTGGGTGCAAAACGGAGCCCGACAGAGTCAGTGCCTCCTTCAAGTTTTTGCACCCCACTGTATTTCTGCAGAGGGTTTTTATACTTTTTATTCCGCCTTTGGCTATAAGTCATTGTGGCAAGCTGCATATTCATGCAGTCTTCTCTCACAGAGAAGGCATTTTGGCCACTGATGTCTTCCGAGCAGCAGATCATCAGCCAGTGATGAGTCCAGATGTCCCCCTCCTTGTCTTCCCTCCTGGTATTGAGTCTGGGTACCAGCCTCCACACCACCTGCCTGTGATTCGCTTGGGTGTGATCTAATAGCCAGCTCTTTGCGGTCATTGTTTTCTGCTGGCTAGGGCTTTTTAAATGCTAATTAGGTGCTTGGCAACTTAATCTGCAAATTTCCTTTTGCCTTAGTTTTTCCAGTAACTCTAAAACATTTTGTGGCTACAGTGTATAACATCTATAACTACAACTTATTACATGCAACCCCAACTGCACGAATTATACATATATAACACTCCCATGTCAAAACTATAACACCATAACCACAAGACATTTATGTAATTAAGTGCTGAAGTTTACTATTAACTTTAGACTCCTCATTTGATGCTTTTTGTTTTAAATCTGCATTATTGTTCCACTTAGTCCATTTCATGTTCATAATCTTAAAAAAGGAGCTAGTTGGCGCTTAATTGCTTCATTCCTGTTGTTTCATCATGATGTGTTGTGTAAAGTACTTACAAGAATTTGGGTTCTCATTCTTTAACAGGCAGGAGATGTCTTCATGTCTGCAATATATTTGGCATTTGCGATCATCATGCATGAAATTCACATTTATGATTTTAAATTTTCAGCTATTATATTAAAGCTTAAGTAGTTCAGAAAAGAAACTAGATAGCAAGAAACATGGAAAGGAAAACTTAGCTTTTAAGAAGTCTTTCATCTTTTATATGAACATCCATTATTTCAAGTTTATTTTCAGAAGAGATTGTCTTGGAAGTAATCCCTTTTGCCTCCTCCTCTAGGGTGGCATGTCAGTGTAATTCCTGGAAATGTGTGAATGTTTCATATAACAGATATGAAAGCTCCATCCTTGCCTAATGAGAGATTCATGTCTTTCAAGAAAATGAAATTAAGTTCTAAAATTCATAGGTTCTCTGTATTGATTACTGTCAGTAAAAGCTGGCAGCTTCTTTAAACCTGTCCTCTATTTCTGCAGTATATGCTAGAAATAAACTAAGGGCTAAGGATACTGAAAATTTATGGCCTTGGTTTTACCCCTGTTTACTGGTACAATGCAGCATTTATAATACAGGAGGGGTGTTGAGCAATGCTGGTTAGGTAATTAACTATCTGTCCTGGTTTAGGGCAAATTTGGGAGAAAATCTCCTAAGGGGTCCCTCTAGAAAGCAGACTGAAGTGGCCCCTCCCACAACTGGTTTGGGAAAAGATTTCCTTGGAGAAAAGTGGAAAAAAACCTGTTTATTTAACAAGCAAAGTAATCGCAAGCATAAAAGAAAAAAAAAATATTAAACAATAAAACCTCTCGCTGTCCTGAAGAGATGGAAAATTCAGAAAGTCCTTTTTGTAAGGTGTAGCTCGGCTCCGGTGCTGGAATGCAGCGTCCTGGGCCCTGGTGGGCCACAGGTGTGAGCTCCCAGTGTTCTTCTGGGTTTTCAGTCCCGAGCAGGTTTGAAAAGTTCCAAGAAAAAGGAAAACCACAGTCCGGGTAACTTCTCTGCCTCAGCTAGCAAAAGAAAAACTAACTAAAAGCAAAGGAGAGTTCTCTCCCTCTCTGTGTTGCAGACAACACAGTCTGTGAGAAGGAGAAAAAATTCAAAGGAGCAAGTGCAGTTTCTGCAAACAATCTCCACACTTCTTCTCTACCCCTTTGTGCCCTGTGTCATTCAGTGCAGTTGTATGAAAATAGATCCACTTCAAATAAACCTGATATTGGTCTTTAAGTAAATTTCAAATTAACTGCAAAGACAGAGTATGTCCTTGTAAGAGATGTGATTGACATTTTTTGTTCTAAATATAATGTCCCAGATTGCAAGACAAGATGTATTCCATTTGCCATCTGTATGGCAGTTGTCTTCTGTTAAGTGAGCAGTTTTCCTTACCTCTTTCACAATCAATTCTCTCGCCGGGGAGACATCTGCTGTTAATGGGCTATTGACTGTCACTGCATGACTGATAAAAGTTACAGCATCCCATTGTGAGATGCTCCGCCCAGAGGGAGGAGCCAAGCATTCCTAACTGGATATAATCTGGGTTTTTGGGACACCAGACTCAGGCTTTTCTGCTGGATTTCCAGGAGGACTGCAGCCATTCCAATTTGGATGGCTACCAACACCCTGACCCAAAAGGGTGTCAGGTTGTATTCTGACTCTGTCAGTGGTTTTTCTTTTGTATTATTATATGTATTTTGTTTTCTTTTTCACTTTTCCTAATAAATTGTATTTCTAACTTGGAGTCTCTTGCTGGTTTTGTTTTCAAACCAGAAGATAATTTTGGTGCACAATGTGGGGCTGCAAGGTACTGAGAAAAGTTAGAATTACAATTTTGTATTGTAGAAGCCACCTATTCACTATGATGCTCAACATGCTTACATGGGTCTTGTACCTAGCTCTCTTTATTTTCCCGCACATGCTCATGTGTAGTCCAGGGTATAGTATGAGAATTGCTTTATTGGTCTATTATGTCTACTGCATTATAACCTCCGAGGCAATGAACAGGATTCGGAATATGTACTCAATTCTGTTTGCTTGTCCTACTCTAGGCTGCTACATCTGGGGCCTCAACAATCACACCCAGGCCCTGGGGGGAGGGGTAAAAATTATTTTTTCCAACCTTTCAGGCTTGACACAGTGGTTTTTGAAAATGTTGAGTTCCCTCTGTGTGCAAAGGACAGCGTAATGTTGTTGTTAGTTCTGCTTTGTCTTTTCTGCACAGTCTGCAACATGCTTAGAAACAAAACACTACATAGTGTGATGCAGCGTCTTCTTGAGGAAGAGGAAATGAGAAGCAAAGCAACAGCGTCCGTGTCCACACAGAATGCCACAGAGGAGAAAAGAACTAAATGCAAAACAACAGCATCCATGTCTACGCAGACTGTCACAGAGGAGGAAGAAACCAAAAGCAAAGCAACAGTGTCTGTGTCTACACAGACTGTCACAGAGGAGGAAGGAACCAAAAGCACCGGCAGCATCTCCACACAAACCGTCACCAAACCAGAACAGGCTGAACCAGTAGCAGTTGCCCCTGTTCAGAAGAAGAAATCAAAGACCAAATCAGTCTGCATAGTGACTGACGAGGACGCGGCAGGACCTTCACACCCAGTGGAAGAGACAGAGCCAGAAATCATCACTTGCTCTCTATCCCTGGGTGAGCTGCATGATCTGCAGAAGGAATTCACCCACCAGATGAACAAGTCCATCCTGAACTGGCTGCTCCGCATTTGGGGCACTACAGCCAACAACACCATTCTGGATGAAAGTGATGCCAGGCAACTGGGATTGCTGTCCCAGGATGTGGTCATTGACCAGGGGATCGGGAGAACCCAAGAAACTTGCAGCCTCTGGCGAGGACTGCTGACAAGTGTGAGGGACAGATACCTTTGTAAAGAAGACCTCCAGGTGCACCAAGGAAAATGGAGCACAATGGAACAAGGTATCCAGTGCCTGAGGGAATTGGCTGTGCTAGAGATAATTTTCTCAGAAGACGAGAGATTTCCTAAGAGTCCAGATTGTGTCCAGTGCACATCGCAAATGTGGTTGAGATTTGCATGGCTTGGACCAGAGATGCACTCCCGTTACCTGGCAACACTGCAATGGAGGGAAGGCAAGGACAGGGTGGGTGTCTTGGACAATAAACTAAGAATTTACGAGGACACTGTCACCACCCCATTTCGTACCCATGTCTCGTCCGTGGAAACAAGGTTGGATAAGTAAGTCCAGAGCTTGATTGAAGAGAGTCATCAGAAACTAAAAAAGGAACTTAAGCAAGAAGTCTACCATATTTCACCAGAACAAAGAAGAGTCTCTGCCATTAGGAGCCGGCGTTCCCCAGCCAAGGAGAGAGGATGCACTCCACGAGGTAACCTCTGGTTTTTTCTTCAGGAGCATGGAGAAGACATGAGGAAGTGGGATGGAAAACCCACCTCCTCCTTAGGAGCCCAAGTACGTGAACTAAAAAGAGGAACACCTAACACAAGAAGTTCATCTAGAGTAAATGCTGCTCCAGTCTCTCACACACAGAATTCCAGACAATATAGGAATGATGATATGACTGATCCTCTTGAAGGAACCTCAGGAACCTATTTACAGTAAGAGAGCAACATGTACCATGACCAGGAATAGAGGGGCCCTGCCTCTAGCCAGGTAGAGGACAGGGACAATCGGATCTATTAGACTGTGTGGATCTGATTGCCTGGCACATCTGACCCACAAAAATATACAGCTTTGGTTGACACCAGTGCCCAATGTACCCTGATGCCATCAAGGTATGTAGGAGCAGAATCCATTTCTATTTCTGGGGTAACAGGAGGATCCCAGCAGCTGACTGTATTGGAGGCTGAAGTGAGTTTAACAGGGAACTATGGCGGCCCAGAGTCCCAGGGGTCCGTCCGGCCCCCCGGGCAGCAGCCGCTGTAGGTGTCCCGGATAGCACTGTGCTTATGAGGCGCAGCCTGTCTGGGCCCTCCGGCTAGCTACCAGCCGCAGGCAACGTTAGCGAGCACTTGTGGAGTGATTTCAGCTCTCGTGAGTTCAGCTCTTAGTGATTTCAGCTCTGTGCTCAAAAAGTGCCTTGGCAGACGCAGGGATGGAGAGAGGTGAAGGCTGTGTGGAGTTCTGCGGAGATGTCTTTATTGGCAGCTTCTGCAAAGGGTTCCAGTGACAGCTCTTCCGCTGAACTGGGCAGAGGTGAGGGTTTAAGTAGGTTACTGGGGGATTGGAAATCGTCCAATAGCTAGGGTTGAGGAGAATACGACCTATAGCCTTACAAAGAGATAACAGGGGTCTGAGTGCGGAAGAGGGGCAGCTCTGGTCCACTCATCATGACTCTGCATTTCTTATCTTAGGCTAGTGACTGCCATGGAGGCCTTTCAGGGCCTCTGACTGCTGCAGGGAATGGGTGGCAGAAACACCCCATCGTGACTGGCCCAGAGGCCCCATGCATCCTTGGCATAGACTATCTCAGAAATGAATATTTCAAAGACCCAAAAGGACATCGTTGAGCTTTTGGGATAGCTACTGTAGAGACTGAAGACATCAGGAAACCGAATACCTTACCTGGTCTCTCAGATGACCCCTCTGCTGTGGGACTGCTGAGAGCTGAAGAACAACAGGTACCGATCGCCACAACAACAGTACACCATCGGCAATATCGTACCAGCAGAGACTCTGTGATCCCCATCCATAAGATGATTCGTAAACTAGAAAGTCAAGGGGTAGTCAGCAAGGCTCATTCACCCTTCAACAGCCCTATATGGCCAGCTCGCAAGTCCAGTGGAAAATAGAGGCTGACGGTAGATTACTGTAGCCTAAATGAAGTTACACCACCACAGAGCACTGCCATGCCAGACGTGTTAGAGCTTCAGTACGAGCTGGAGTCCAAGGCAGCAAAGTAGTACACGACCACTGATATTGCCAACACCTTCTTCTCCATTCCTTTGGCAGCAGAATGCAGGCCTCAATTTGCCTTCACCTGGAAGGGAGTGCAGTACACCTGGAACCGACTGCCCCAGGGGTGGAAGCACAGTCCCACCATCTGCCATGGACTGATCCAGACCGCACTGGAAATGAACGAGTCTCCCGAACATCTACAGTATATCGATGGCATCATTGTATGGGGGGATCACAGCACGGGAAGTCTTCAAAAAAGGAGAGAAGATTATCCAGATTTTGCTGAAAGCTGGTTTTGCCATTAAGCGAAGCAAGATTAAGGGACCAGCTCGAGAAATTCAGTTTCTAGGAGTCAAGTGGCAAGATGGACATCATCAAATCCCGACAGAAGTAATCAACAAGATCACCGCTATGTCTCCACCTACCAATAAGAAGGAGACACAAGCTTTCCTAGGTGCCATAGGCTTTTGGAGAATGCACATTCCCGAGTACAGCCAGATTGTGAGCCCTCTCTACCTGGTCACCTGCAAGAAGAACGATTTCCACTGGGGCCCTGAACAGCAACAAGCCTTCACCCAGATCAAGCAGGAAATAGCTCATGCGGTAGCCCTTGGCCCAGTCAGGACAGGACCAGAGATGAAGAACGTACGCTACTCTGCAGCCGGGAACCATGGTCTGTCCTGGAGCCTTTGGCAGAAGGTGCTTGGGGAGACTCGGATTTGACCACTGGGATTCTGGAGCCAGAGCTACAAAGGCTGTGAAGCAAACTACACTCCCACAGAGAGGGAAATCTTGGCCGCCTATGAAGGAGTTCAAGCTGCCTCAGAAGTAATTGGCACCAAAATGCAGCTGCTTCTGGCGCCCCGGCTATCAGTGCTGGAGTGGATGTTTAAAGGAAAGGTTCCTTCCACACATCATGCCACCGACACCACATGGAGTAAATGGTTTGCCTTCATCACCCAGCGCACCCGTATTAGAAATCCGAATCGCCCTGGGATTCTGGAAATTATAACAAACTGGCCTGAAGGGGAGACTTTTGGATTATCTTCTGAATAAGAGGAGCAAGTGGCATGTGCCGAGGAAGCCCCACCATATAATGACCTACCAGAGACTGAAAGACAATATGCCTTTTTCACTGATGGCTCCTGCCGAATTGTAGGCATTAACCAGAAATGGAAAGCTGAAGTATGGAGCCCCACACGACAAGTTGCACAAGCTACCGAGAGACAAGGTGGATCAAATCAGGTTGCAGAGCCTAAAGCCTTCCAGCTAGCTTTAGATATTGCTGAACGAGAGAAGTGGCCGAGACTCTATCTCTACACCAACTCATGGATGGTAGCTAATGCTATGTGGGGATGGCTGGGTCGCTGGAAACAGGCCAACTGGCAGCGCAGAGGGAAACCCATCTGGGCCGCCGAGATTTGGCAGGACATTGCCACCCAAGTAGAGAGGCTGACCGTGAAGATTCAACACGTGGATGCACACGTACCCAAGAGTCGGGCTACTGAAGAGCATCACAACAACAAACAGGTGGACCGAGCTGCCACAGTGAAAGTATCACAGGTAGATCTAGACTGGCAGCATAAGGGAGAATTATTCCTAGCTTGTTGGGCCCATGATGCCTCTGGTCATCAGGGGAGAGTCACAACATACCGATGGGCCCGTGACCGAGGGGTGGACCTTACTATGGACAACATCTCACAGGTCATGCACGACTGCGAGACCTGCGCTGCAATCAAACAGGCCAACCAGGTGAAGCCTCTGTGGTATGGTGGGCAATGGTTGAAATACGGGTATGGGGAAGCCTGGCAAATTGACTACATCACGCTTCCCCAAACCCGCCAAGGCAAGCTCTACATACTGACCATGGTGGGAGCAACCACAGGATGGTTGGAAACCTACCCTGTGCCTCATACTACTGCCCAGAACACCATCTTGGGCCTAGAAAAGCAAGTCCTGTAGAGACATGGCACCCCTGAGAGAATTGAGTCAGACAATGGGACCCACTTCAAGAACAGCCTTATCAACACCTGGGCCAGAGAACATGGCATTGAGTGGATATATGATATCCTCTATCATGCAGCAGCTGCCGGGAAAGTTGAATGATGCAATGGACTACTTAAGACTACCCTGAAGGCACTTGGTGGGGGAACCATCAGGAATTGGGAATTGAACTTAGCAAAAGCCACCTGGATGGTCAACACCCGAGGGTCCATCAATCGAGCTGGTCCTGCCCAATCTGAACCCTTGCACACAGTGGATGGAGATAAAGTCCCTGTGGTACATATGAAAGGTATTTTAGGAAAGTCTGTTTTGACTAATCCCACCTTAGGCAGAGACAAACCCATCCATGGGATTGTTTTTGGTGAAGGACCTGGTTACACTCTGTGGGCAATGCAGAAGGAACGGGAAACCTGTTGTGTACGACAAGGAAACGTAATCTTAAGTGAGTACTATGTGTAAGGTTTCATCGTGATGCAGATGGAAATAGAATAAGGGGTGGATAATGTCCCAGATTGCAAGACAAGATGTATTCCATTTGCCATCTGTTTGACAGTTGTCTTCTGTTAAGTGAGCAGTTTTCCTTATCTCTTCCACAACCAAGTCTCTCGCCGGGGAGACATCTGCTGTTAATGGGCTATTGAATGTCACTACATGACTGACAAAAGTTACATCATCCCATTGTGAGATGCTCTGCCCAGAGGGAGGAGCCAAGCATTCCTAACTGGATATAATCTGGGTTTTTGGGACACCAGACTCAGGCTTTTCTGCTGGATTTCCAGGAGGACTGCAGCCATTCAAATTTGGCTGGCTACCAACACCCTGACCCAAAAGGGTGTCAGGTTGTATTCTGACTCTGTCAGTGGTTTTTCTTTTGTATTATTACATGTATTTTGTTTTCTTTTTCACTTTTCTTAATAAACTGTATTTATAACTTGGAGTCTCTCGCTGGTTTTGTTTTCAAGCCAGAACATATAATTCCATGCTGTTATGAAACACATTAGGTGGATTGAAAGCTGCCATGAAAATTTTAGCCAATAAATCTTTTGCAGGAGGGCATTTCTAGGAGTGCTATAAAGTAATCCAGTCCCAGGCCAGATGCCGTCTAATGTCTTTATCAATGATTTGGAAGTAATAAGATCACTGCTGAATAATATTTGTGAGAAATAAAAAATTTGTTTGAATGGCCATTAAAAGTAAGCCAGTCATACAGAAATCCGAAGCGCTGCTAGACTTGACCCATTCGCAAATGAAAAATACTTTAATATAGCCAAGTGCCCATTTTTAAAGAGGAATAAAGGCACACCTCCAGAACAAAGGGCTGGTGTCTGGAAAGCAGCAACTGAAAAATTTTCAGCATTGTAGCGGATGATGAAAAAAGAACAGCTCAGCATGGTCTCCTAAAGGGGTGTTGCTGTGGCAAAAAAAAAAAACGCTATTGTAGTCTTTTTGCCTTTAGGCACTCTTCCCTGTCTCTTAAACATTCTTGATTTATATTTCAGTATGTGGACTCTCCTGAACTTGATTCTGAAATACTGCATCCAATTATTAATTATTTTTACAAAACAAAACATGTGGAAAATAGCTGAAAATATTTACTGATAGTATTGGTGTTTGAGAGTGAGATTTTTAGTTTACTGAATCTGAAAAGGTTACTTTATTAGCATATAATGGGTTCTTGTTTTAGTCTAGCAGAAAATGGCATAATGTGACCCTGTGGCTGGAAAATGGATCCATGCATTTAAATGTATTATAAACAATTCTAGCAGCATGACTAATGATTGAAACAACCAAGGAAGCTGATGTATTTGCTGTCTGCAGGTAAAGACCAGGTGTTTTTTTGAAGAATATTTTTTTTTAAATGTGGTGTTCCCTAGTCAAGTTCAAGTTAGGTGCAGGTGAATGAAATTTCATGTTGTTTGACCTGAGAACAGTTTGATTTCTGTGATTTAATTACTAGACAGGACTGGTAATTATCTTTAGTAGTGAGTATTGAGCAAGTATATGTCATCGCAGGCCCCCAGCCAGGTAATAATTAGCATTGACTCCATGACTCTCAGAAGGCTTATCTATCACTGTATTATAGTGTACTTATTAAGAAACCCATCGCCCTTACAGACAGTCACGATACAGGTGGACCCAATTGGTCCTTCAATCTAAACACCATCACCATTGGCCAATTAAGAAACCACCCTTTGGTAAACAAATCTCTATAACACATTCCACATGTTCACAAAAACAGGTGCAGCAAGTGAAGATAAGAATTGTTTATCATTCTTTTCTCTAATCTTCTCACAGCCTTCCCCAGGACAATGTCTGGGAAAGTTGTGCGTTGCTCTCTGTGGCCAGAGAGCTGCTGCTACTAGTATGTTGTCAGTATGCTATTAAATAGAGGAAACTCTTTGCAGTGAAAATTGGAGGTTGTATGGACAATGAAGGACCAGACAAATATTGAGGTACTATAGATGGCTCTGGGTTTTCCTCTTAAAATTGTGATTATATTCTTCTGGCTAAATAAAATTAAGTTTAACTACAGAAACTATCAGAAGGGAAGAAATAGAATACATACTAATTGCTGGAAAGTGGTTGAAGGCAAACATTTTGTATATCATATTGGTAGTTTTGATTTTTATTTGAAACAATGGCAACACTTAAAAAAAATTAGTGGGAGTGTTTCCTTTATCGGGAAGCAGCACAAGAACTTGTTTTAATTTCTTTAACTTCAGTACATCATGTCAAAACACTAATAAGGTTTTGTTATTTCTGATTTGTTGCTGTTGAGTTTTTATGAGTATGCCTGAGTATATTTTCTTGTGGTCCTCACTTATCAACTGTCCATATGGCCTGGTAGCTTAGTTGTTAAATATATTCTATGTCTGGTGATTGGAGAATGATTTTTATCATAGAAACAGGAGATTAAAAGCACAGACATTTCACTACAGATGGAGGAAATACCTTGTGGGGCCGCTGCTTCTGAATGGTTCACAACTGTTCATTCAGTCCTGGGAAAATGCCAGAGCCTCAGTAAAAGATTTGTGATTGTAGTGTACAGTGAGCGTAAATAACTTTGTTAGGAGCTGATATTACTTCTAAGAAATACTAAATACATCTGTGTGATAAAGCTTTTCAGCTGCTGCTGCACAAAGTATGTGTTTGGACAAATGCTGTAATCCCAGCAGACTTTTGAATTAGGTGTTTGGAGCTTGTGGCAGTGAGTTTGCTGCAGGGTGTAGTGTAGACTTCAGTGTAGCCAAGCTGGTAGCTGGAGATGTCTATTTTGCATGCTGGTTCACTTGAAGAGAGCATTTCCTCTCTCACGTCAAGCATGCTTTTGCATTGTTACTAACATCCCCAGGCTCCTCGATTTGCTTAGTTTTCAGGATTTATCAGTGTTTTGGCCATGGTTTGTTTTATCCTGGGTATTGTGAGCATAAGAAACTTTTGACGTTACAAAGAATTTGCTATTTAACCAAGAGATTGCAAACCATAAGCTGCTGCTTGTGCCATTAGCTGACCTCCTCGTGCCATATAATGCAGGAGTCTCATAACACCACAGAAAGTACAGTACACATTGTTATAAAATAACACATATGGTGGGGAAAGAGCTGAGCAATAGAGAAACAGCCTTTTAAATTGGAAATATGCTTGAGCTGAACCTTCTTTGTTTTGGTCAGTACATAGAGTTGCAGGCTGGCAGCATTATGCTCAGGACAGAGTTCTGTTCCAGAAAGATGGTATTAAAATATGTTGTATTAGCAGGAAGGGAAGGAAATTAAGGGAGGAATTGTGGTGGTACTAATTTTTTCATGACCCAGTGTAGTGCTAGGGGAGAGCACATGAAACATTTGAACTTTGCCTCTGAGCAGTAAGTGATTTGCTCCCAGTCAGACCTTCCACATCCTACTTAAATCAAATGTTTCATAGAAGAATCCCAGGTGACCATGTACAGGGACATACGTGCTTTCAGTAGAGCTACCTGTGGGATGGCAGATGATATTACTTCATATCGGTGATGTCCTTTAAACTGGGCTGCTAGCAATTAAAAATGCATAATTTCCTGGAAGAGCTACATTCAAATGTCACATTCTAGAGGGATTCTTTGTGCATGTTTGAATAGGTCAGTTATTCTTTAATCTAAATACAGAGCTACACCAAAGTAGTTAAGGGTGATTTTGTGCAAATTTAATTTAAAATATAACCATTATACAGTCATATCTCTGCCTTGTTAAACCAAACCTATACTGGCTTAACACTTATTCTGGTTTGCAAGTATTCCTGTCAATAGAAATTAATTAGCCATAGGAAGTTCTAGTTGTTTAACTACTATTTTTCTAAAAAAAAAGCTATTAAAAATCCCAAACAAGAAACAATCAACCCCCCTACAAACCAAAATCACCCCCTTTCTCCCCCAAATTCCAACCAACCAGCTCCCCCTCCCCAGCTACCTGTGCAAGTATCTATTTTTATTTGTAACAGCATGGTGAAAGCTGTAGTTTTCTGCTGTGGATGGTTTGACTTGGTATACTAGTATAAGCAATTGTACAGTTCTCCCTTTATTGTTTTCAAACTCGTGCTTGCAGAGCAATCTGTTTAAGATGGTTTTGCCACTCCTAGAAGTGCCAAGAAGGAACCATGAATGCTAGTTCACTGTACATACCTGAGCGCAAACCTGCTTCCACCGATGATGTGAGCTGAAATGTAAAACAGCGATACATGAAATGAGTGGGAACAGTGCAATGTGTTAGACTTCTGCAACGAGATTTATCAGAGCTGCTCTATGGAGTCCTAAATTATGTCCGCACAATGATGATATACCAGCTGTCACATTAATTACTTTCTACTGGTATAGTTTTTAGTTAAACTATTTCCCAAACTGATGTAGTTACATTAGTATACCATTCAGTGTTCAGTAGATCAAATTTCCTAACACTTTAATTAAATTGGTACTTGATTCTGTGGACAAGACTTTGCTGAAGTTCGACTACGTGTTTTTGTCTTTTTAAGCAGAGCTGCAGCATAACTGGTTGTAATGATAGTTTGACTTTACTTTTATCTTAAAAGTGTGTGACCAAGATGGAATTTCTGAAAGATGTCACAGTACTGGTGTGAGCATGTGTATGATTAAAATAACTCTCCCCCCTACACACTTTTTTCAGCTTTCTGAAACAAAAATCTTCACTGCTTCCTCTGTTCCAGCTGAGAATCACGTGACTCCTAGGCAAAGGTAAGCTCTTTTTCCATAGTTTCCCTATACCTTAAAAACTTTCTGCTTGTTGAAGCAATGCTAGCTTGCACATATAAAATGTTGACTAAAACACAGGGCAGCCTTGGCCAGAGATTGGTCAAGCTAGTTTCAAAATTGTGAAAGTCTTGCTTTTGTGGGTTCCTGTGTTACCTATTATTGACTACAGAAGTGGAGCCAAACTTAGCAAATCCATGAACATAATACTGACTTCTGCACAAAGACTGCTTATTGGCAGGAACAAAAATAGCTGGTAAGAAAACTGTGCTGCTGTTGTTGAAAAGGAAGCTCTGGCTTTGCTGTCCAGAAAATGAAAACCCTGCCCTTGTAGATGTAGAAAGTGTTCAGAATTTAGTGCTTTGACAAATATGTTGACAGAAAAGCTTGTGTTGCTTACCAGGAAAATTACCTTGCCATCACAATTACTTGCCTTAACTGATGATATAGAGTTCAGCTAGAGAATGAAAAATATGGCAGTTGCTGCCTTTGCTTGTCTTTGTCTTCACCAAATGCCTGGCCAATTATGTGGAATCAGCTGCCTGCATTAGCCTCAGAGAGCAGGTTAAGGTTGTATGATGAAGACTTCTGTAGTTGGATAGCATGAGATCTGAAAACTAGATGGCCTAATGGTCCCAAACATCCTGATACAGCTATACTGCTATACTTCAGACTGCAGCAAAATTTTCATTATAATATGGGTGTGACCTGGAGGAGGCATGGTGTCAGTTGGCTTACAGTGTATATTCCATTCCTTTCCTTCTTAAAGGTGATATGGCAGGAAGGTTGGGCTAGATGATTTCCACAGGTCCCTTTGAAACCTAACTATTCTGTGATATGCTCACATGTTCGTTGTTTTAATGCAAATATTCTTCCAGTGGATGTCCCTCAATTTATGTTAGAAAATATTTTAGTTCATCAGCTCAAGTTCTGGTGTATTGTTTTGTGGTTTGTGTTTTTTTGTTTTGGTTGTTTGGTTGGTTTTTTACTTGCCATAAGAAAGGCTTGGACATTAAAAAAATCTATGCTAATCAAAGTGCTGGAAGCAGCTCTTCAGCCCAAGCCTGTGGTATATTTAGGATAAACTTAAGTCAGAATTTTTTTAGTAGATTTATTTTATTGTCTGAATGCTTTGCCTTTCTTTGGATAAACCTGTGTTAAATGTGTAGGTGTTAGTAGGCCATGTTAAATATAAGAAAATTCACATTTCTCATCCTGCTCAGGTATGTATGGTAAAGTAATTTTGGATATGTGCCTACTATCTGAGAAACATAGCTTATATTTCCATACCATCACACACGCAATTACTGCATGTGACTTAATTCTTTACTGTCTGTATACCTACCCCATACAGAGGTAGGACTTTGATCCCTTGCTCTTTGTGATATACAGAGAATGTGGATTATCAATATATATAAAGAGTTGGCAGGAGGGATCGGCTTAAACACAATGTATCTTTTATGACTTGTCTCGAGTTACTTGGTTATATTAATCATATAAGTTATTTATGTGATACATGGTGATATACATTTGATAATGTTTTAAATGAGAGCAAAGAATTTATATTCTAGCTGTAGTGGTAAGTTTCAGCTAGCAGAATAATTCTGTTGCTGGTATGGCAGCTTTAGTATTCGTGCTTTCTTCAGTTTCAGCACAGTCTAATCATTGTGTTTATTCCAGCCAAACTTTGCTTTGTCTTACAGCATTGATTTGGTAACACTGCTTCAAAAGCCTGAAAAGCCTGTGACCCTTACCCAAGAGACAGAAGGCAACTCATTTGAGGCTCCCCAGCAACAGACCTTTGGCCAAGCCCTAGTCTTCACAAATTCTCAGCACAGCACCCAGATGGCATCAGGAACTGGCAGCTCCAGTGCTGTAAATGCTTATTCTCCTCAAAGTCTGGTAAAAATATCTTATGCTTTCTAAATATTCCTAATGAGTAAATATTTCAGGTTAAGTAACTTTTCTAGTACTGGCCATTTAATTAGATGGTTCGGTATTTATAAAATTCAGGTTGCAAATGTTGAAGGAAATCTTAATTTCATTCCTTCCATTCACACACACAAAATAAAGTTTACTTTTTTTTCTGGTTTTGCTAAGTAGTTGTTTCTCAGTTCACATGAAGTACTTGTATTAATTTTTGAGTAGAGAGTGGATGTATTTACTGCATGCTGATTTAGGCTGCAATCACTTGTTTATAGTGAAGAGTTCTATGCCAGAAAACTTTGATGTGTTATTTGCAAACACATATCTGACTGCTTTTTGTGGAAACCTGATTATTTCTGAGTCAATAGTGAGAGCTTGAAATTGGGAACTTAAACTGATTTTCACAGAATAAATGCAACTATTAGTAAATACATGCTATTTTAAGATGCATGGATTAAAGTAAATCAGTATTGTCATAGTCAGTGATGAAGTTATATCAGTGATAACCAGAGAGGGTCTGGTCATATGCTTCAACTGCTGATTTTTTTTATTGGTCATAAACTAAAGCACAAGAAGTGACGCCTCAACATGAGGAAGAACTTCTTTACACTGAGGGTGGCAAAGCACTACAACAGCTGCCCAGGGAGGATGTGGAGTCTCCCTCTCTGAAGATGTTCAAAACCTACCTGGACCTGCTTCTGTGTCACCTGATCTGAGTGACCCTGGCTTGGCAAGGAGTTGGACTGGATGATCTCCAGAGGTCCCTTCCAACCCTAACAATTCTGTGATTTATTAGTAATCTAGGACTGAAGAGGTTTTGGTTGCTGCCAAATAGCAGCTGTAGGCATTGACCCTATGGTTATAGTTATGTTCAAATTATTTATTAAATAGTCAACTCCACTCCCCCTTTTTTTTTTCTTTTTTCTTTTTCTTTTTTTTTTTTTTTTTGTCTCTTGGTAGTCTGCAGTTCTTTGTCCTGGCTTTCGAGAACGTGGGTCTCCTAAACTGACAAACTCTACTGGATCCCAAATCTTGGACCAATTGAAATCTCCAGGTTTGGGTCAGTTTACCTCTCAACAAAACAATAATAGTTCTACTACCACTACCACATTGTCCTGGGATCAAAAACCACCCATTACCCAGGCTTCAGTCCTTAGTCAGTTTGGTAAGTGCTTTGATATAGCTTTCTCTCTGTTAGCCTATAAGATGTCTTAATGCCAGTAGCAGTTTAAAATGGCCTTAAATGAAAAGCTTTTGTAAAAAAACATAATCCTAATAATATAATTGGTTACAGCATTGTATTACACTTAGTTGCTGGTAATAGACATTATAAGTATATCACAAACTAGGTTTTGAGAGGCTTAAGTCTATAAATGTCATTGACTCTTTAGAGGTTGTTGAGCTTTCATGTAATGACATCTTTGATTTAATATGCTTGAATATTTAAGTGGAATTTTGTTGTGACTTTGTGTCGTGGTTTAACCCCAACCAGCAACCAAGCCCTGTGCAGCTGCTCACTCCCTTTCCTACCAGTGGGACTGGGGAGACAATTGGAAGGGTAAGAGTGAGAAAACTCGTGGGTTGTTATAAAGACAGTTTAATAGGGAAAGCAAAAGCCACACACTCAAGCAAAGCAAACTAAGGAATTCGTTCACCCCTTCCCATGGGCAGGCAGCTGTTCAGCCATCTCCAGAAAATCAGGGCTCCATCATGTGTAATGGTGACTTATGAAGAAAAATGCCATCACTCCAAATGTCCTCCTCCTTCTCCTTCTTCCCCCATCTTATATACTGAGCATGATGTCTCATGGTCTGGAATATCCCTTGGGTCAGTTTGGGTCACCTGTCCCAACTGTCTCTTCCCAACCTCCCACACACCCCTAGCCTCTTCCCCAGCGTGGCCATACAAGGAGCAGAAAATGCCTTGACTCTGTGTAAGCTCAGCAATAACAAAAACACCTCTATATTTTCAACCCTGTGTTCAGCACAAACCCAAAGCATAGCCCCATACCAGCCACTGGGAAGAAAATTAACTCTAGCCCAGTGTAATGTTTTGAACCTGGCACAATGCCAGTATCCCCATGAAAATACACCTTCCCCAAATGAGTGCTGTGAGATGCAATCAGGAACAGAGCAGAGCAGGCTCAAGCTTAAAAACAAAGGAAAGAACTTTATTAAGCTACTACTATGATAAAAGACACACACTGAATCCAGAGTGAAAACTTGCCAAAACATTCCTCCTCCCCCCACCCAAACTCCAACAAACCACAGTGAGACACAACTTAGACCCTCAATCAAGTTACCACCCTTCAGATAATCAATGCTCAGTCCATCAAGGGAGAGAGGAGTCTCTCTTACACCATAGACCCCCCAGGAAACACAGTTGTGACCTCCTGTGTTTCCATGTCACACATGGCACCGCCTGGAGAAAATCTGCCATTGTGACATCCTCCTTTCTATGTCACAGTGCTCTCACCACTGTGCATGAACCAAGACTACTCATAGGGCTCCTTTAAGGATGCTTTGCCAAGGACCAAAAGAACAACAGTTCAGTTTCTCATTTTTGGGACAACAGTCCCCCCCCATTTTCTCCTCCCCTGGGGCCGAGGGTCTCAAGAACAGAGATCTTCTTCTTCCTGGAGACAGAGGCCACCACCACACCCTCCTCATCACTGCAGCAGGTCACTCTCTCGGCTCCAACCATTGCATCCCCCTAAAAATGCAGTCTCTGTTGCAGAAGAAATTGGTTCAGTCTATGGCTATGCAAGAAAAGTTAATCCAAAAGCCACTCCATCATCTCCTTCCACCTAGGATTTCTTCTTCTAACATCTCAGGTCCCAGACTGTCTCTCTTCTTTTTCAAATTGAGGAGGAGTAGCATTTTGCAAAGTTTCACTGTCCAAGAAGGGGTTAAAAGTCTCGAGTGCCCAGGATGGCTGAAATCTCAGCTGCCCAGAACTCCAACTCCCACGGCTGGGCACCTTCCCCTCGCACTCCGCTTCACTTTCTCCTCTGCTGGCAAATTTCCAGGTGCCTTCAGGCTCTCTGCTGTCTCTTTTCCTCTGGGGGGGGGGGGGAAACAAAGGTTATCTCAGTTTTTCTCCACCCTTCTGTCCGCAGGGGCCGGCCTGATTCCAGTCCCTTCACACCCTGGGCCTACCTCTCCCATGCTGCATGGCTTCCCCTCCCCCATGGCGGGGGAAGTCTGCACTGCACTCTGACCGGAACCAAAGAGAGGGTTCGCCTGGGAGTTCTCTGCTTTTAACTCCCTGTGTTCTCTGAGGTGTGTCCAATGCCTTCAGTGGTCACTCCAAGTGTCACTATCCAAACCTGACCACTGATTGGTTTGACCCCAACTTCCTGAGAAAATTCACTTCCCTGTCAAACCATGACACCCAGCCAAAAACAGTACACTTTGTTTCTCAACAAATCCTGGAAAATACCTATTTTCAGTGTGCCTATGCTGCTTCTAGGTTGTACCATATTTTGTCTTTTTCCCCAATTTTTTCTCTTCTCATCATTGCATGAATTTTGAATGAGTACTACATAATTTCTTCATAATGTGCATTACATCTCAGCATTCCTTCCCAGTGTAAAGTTTATGTGTGCTGAAAATTATGCCGGTTACCCATTTTTTAATATTCATAATTGTATGGATTTTTCATTTAATTGAGTAAAATTAGTAGAAATCGTGAAAATGACATAAACTTGGTTTTACAGTGTAGTTCCTAGCAATATTCTCACTATGAAGAGTGATAGCTCTTGTATCTCTCTGCTGTGTGAGTGTAGGTTTCCAGATAGATAAGCAGCCAATTTGGTAGCAGTTATAATCTTTGACATGCAGAAATTCTGAGAAAATGTTTATGTACATTTTAAGTTGCTTTCTAATACACTTCAACTGGATAAAAAAACCTTCACACTGCAAATGCGTGTAGCTCTTACGGTTGTTGACCAGTGCTCTGAGATACTTTCAGTGTCTGAAAATATAAAAGGGGAAGTCTTGGGAAAAAACCTGTCAGCATCCAGTGTCTCTTGATTTTCAGCCATATTGAGATGGCAGATGACTTCCTATTTCTGTTGAAAATAATTTATTTTGTAGGGGCAGGGGAATCCTAGCTCATAATACCAATAAGTTACAACTCTAGACCCCCTCGGAAGTAATCACATTTTATTGTCACAAGTAATTGCCATAAAACTTGCAGTGTTCGACTAAAATAATCAAAAACAGTTTTGGGGGCCTAATGTATGATAATGTTATATCACTGTACGAATAGGTTTGCTTTTATATTTTTTTAAGAAAGCCAAGGCAAGCAGCTCGGGTGCAGGTGCATTTTGCAGCAGAGCAGGGCATCTATGGGAAGTGGTTGGTGATGGTGTCCTGAACTGGGGAAACCCCAGGAGAGCATCAAGACTGTCTTAGGTTGCAAGATGTGGCTGGGGGTGTGAATTCTATTGCCATCTGTTAGAGGTGTGGCAGTTATCTTCTGTTAATTGGGCCACCTGTTAAAACCAAGTGGGGCAGTTTTCTTTATCTCTTCCATGACCAATTCTCCCTCTGGTGAGATATCTTCTGTTAATGGGCCATTGAGTGTCACTGCATGACTGATAAAATTACATCATCCCATTGTGAGATGCTCCGCCCAGGAGGAGGAGCCAAGCATTCCTACATGGATATAATCTGAGAATTGGAACACCACAAGCAGCCTTTTCCCACTGGATTCCCAGAGGAGCAGCTTTCTTCTCCACTGGATTCCCAGAGGAAGACCAGGCCCATCTACACCAGCACTGGACCTTCAGAGGAAAACTACACCCTTCTACACCATCACTGCTTCAACAGAACCACATTTGTCACTCCAGGAGGACTGCAGCTACCATTTAATCGGACTGCTACCAACACCCTGGCCAACAAGGTGTCAGGTCGTATTCTGACTCTGCTCTGTCAGTGTTGTTTAGTATTACTGCATTTTTCTTTCTTTTTTTTTTTTTTTTTTTCTTCTTTTTTCCCTAATAAAGAACTGTTATTCCTAGTCCCATATCTTTGCCTGAGAGGCCCTTAATTTCAAAATTATAATAATTCAGAGGGAGGGGGTTTACATTTTTCATTTCAAGGGAGGCTCCTGCCTTCCTTAGCAGACACTTGTCTTTTCAAACCAAGACAGATTTTGGTGCCCAACGTGAGACACAAAGGCATCGAGAGAAAAAGGGTGAAAAAAGGAATAACAGTTCTTGAGTAACCTAGTTTTTCTGTGCTGGATGTGAAAACCTTGTTAGGTGTCACCATGTGGTCTAGCTTACCCTGGTTCGGGTGGCATGTGGTTTGTGGCTATATTTCTCCCATTTGCAGACCTTTATCTAAACATGGGTCCTATAAGTAAGCCTACTGTGGCTGGTATCCAGTTTGCTTTATGGGTTAATAAGGTGAGGAATTCATGGATTTCTAACTTCCTCTGAAAGGCGGGCACATGGATTCAGAGCTATCACACACTAGCTATGTTTTTTGGCATTACTTTAAGAATGGTACCTACTGTGAGGAAATGATACCGGGGAAAATTTTCTCCCAACCCTTCAACCAGCTCTTTGGATCTATCCCACCAGTTTTTGAAGGGTTCAAATCCTCTCTAAATGCTAATGATATTATGCAGTGGTTGATGTTGCTGATATGCTTGTTAAGCCTGTTCTATTTATCAAGAGATAAGGGAAGATTGACTTGGATAACCACCCTGATGCCTACTCCAGAGAATAAGAATGCTGCTACAGACCCTGACACTACCATGGGGACTAGGGATGTTGCTCCACAGCCCACCTGAGAAATTAACCACCCGGATTGGGTAGGGGTTCTGGTGAAAGAGATATGCAAGATGAGCCAGATGCTGAAGAAGTACATCTCCCTAGCTGGTGAGAAACCCTCCCCCTGCCTCGAAGAGGGAGAGTCTAATAGTGCACCAGTAGAACCCACAGACATTACAACGGTCCAGGTTCCAGCTGAACTGCAAGGGCAGTCACAGCCAGCAGCAGTAGCCCCTGTGGAAACAAGGAAGTCTAAGATGAAATCAGAGCACCCAGATAATAAGGATAAGAAAGGAGGGCCCTCACAACCTGCAGGGGAGCCAACGGTTGAGATCATCACCAAGTCCCTGACATATGAAAGTCTCTGTAATCTGCACCAAAGATATTGTATGACAGGGGCATGAGGCTTATACAACATGGTTACTTTGGGTCTGGGACCTTATGGATATAGGCGTGCAACTGAATGGTGGTGAGGCAAGGAATTTGGGACCCTTGACCCAGGACTCAAGTATGAATCAGGTATTTGTAAGGGAGCCAGGGCCCCTTTCCCTCTGGGAGTGGCTTTTAATGAGTGTTAGAGAGAGGTTTGTCCACAGGGAGAGAATGCAGGAGCACCATCATAGAATGCGCCGGAAGACCCTTGAGGAAGGGATCCAACATTTGAGATAATTGGCAGTATTGGAGGTACTCTTTGAGAGGGATGGACAGCATGATAATGACCCCGACAAGGTCAGGTGCACAGGGCAAATGTTGTGGAGTCTGGCAAATCTAGGGCCATCTCAATACACCACCTTCATGGCAACAATTGATGCTGATACCAACTGAGAGACAGTGGGTTCTGTTGCACACAAGCTTAGAATTTATGAGAGTATGATCAATGGCCCCATACAGGCTCATGTCTCTGCTGTAATTAAGATCCTCCAAGAGGAGATGAGGGAGATGATGGAGGAGGTGAGGAGGAACAGTTCCCATATGGCACCAGTGTGAGTCACAGGCCCCAAAGTCAGAGCCCAACATCCCCCAGCTAGAGAGAGAGGGTACACCCCATGAGCTGACGTGTGGTTCTTTTTGCACGACCATGGGGAAGACATGGAAAGGTGGGATGGGAAACCCACTTCTGCCCCATCAGCACAGGTGCATGAACTCAAGGAGGGAAACACTAACTGAGTTCCACTAAAGTGAAGGTAGCCTCATCCTCTCACGACTGAGCTGCCAGGTATTACAGAAGGGAGGGTTATCTGTTGGATCCCCTTGAGGGAACCTTTAGTATGTATGCCCAGGAAAGAAATTATAACCAGGGCTAGAGGGGCCCTGCCACAAAAATATGAAGCATTAGTTGATACTGCTGGGCAGTGTACCCTAATACCATCGGGACATGTGGGAGCAGAACCTGTTTCCATTGACAGGGCGATTGCAGCAACTGACCCTGTTGGAAGCTGAGGTGAGCCTGACTGGGAAGGAGTGGCAGAAACATCCTATTGTGACTGGCCCAGAGGCCCATGCATTCTAGGCATAGACTTCCTCCGGAACAGCTGTTACGAATACCCAAAGGGATTCAGGTGGGCTTTTGGAATAGCTGCTCTAGAGGCAGAGGACATTAAGCAGATGAACACCTAGCCTGGACTATCAGAAAACCCATCTGCAGTAGGACTCCCAAGGGTGGAAGAGCAACAAGTACCAATGGCCACCTCGACAGTGCACCGCCAGCAGTATCAGATGAATGAGGATGCCGTGATCCCCATTCACAAATTGATCCGTGAGCTGGAGAGCTAAGGCGTGGTCAGTAAGGCCCACTCACCCTTCAACAGTCCCATTTGGCCTGTACCCAAGTCTGACAGAGAATGGAGATTGACTGTGGACTATTGTAGCTTGAATGAAGTGACACCACCACTGAGCGCTGCCGTGCTGGACATGCTGGAACTCCAGTATGAGCTGGAGTCCAAGGCAGCAAAGTGGTACGGCCATTATTGACATTGCCAATGCATTTTTCTCCATTCCTTTGACAGCAGAATGCAGGCTTCAGTTTGCTTTCACCTGGAGGGGCGTGCAGTACACCTGGAACCAATTGCCCCAGGGGTGGAAGCACAGTCCTACCATCTGCCATGGACTGATCTAGACTGCACTAGAAAAGGGTGAAGCTCCAGAACATCTGCAGTACATCAATGATATCATTGTGTGGGGGAACACGGCAATGGAAGTATTTGAGAAAGGAGAGAGGATCATCCAGATTCTGCTAGAAGCTGGCTTCGCCATCAAGAAGAGCAAAGTCAAGGGACCTGCCCGAGAGATCCAGTTCCTGGGAGTAAAGTGGCAAGATGGATGGCATCAGACTCCCACTGAGGTCATCAATAAGATCACTGCGATGTCTCCGCTGACCAGCAAGAAGGATACTCAAGTTTTCCTAGGCGCCATAGGTTTTTGGAGAATGCACATTCCCGAGTACAGCCAGATTGTGAGCCCTCTCTACCTGGTTACCTGCAAGAAGAACACTTTCCAATGGGGCCCTGAACAGCAACAAGCCTTCACCCAGATCAAGCAGGAGATCGCTCATGCGGTAGCCTTGGCCCAGTCAGGACAGAACCAGAAGTGAAGAATGTACTTTACTCTGCAGCTGGGAACAATGGTTTGTCCTGGAGCCTTTGGCAGAAAGTACCTGGTGAGACTCGAGGCCGATCACTGGGATTCTGGAGCCGAAATTACAGAGGGTCTGAAGCCAACTCCACTCCCACAGAGAAGGAAATGCTGGACACCTATGAAGGAGTTCAGGCCACCTCAGTGGTCATTGGCACAGATGCACAAGGCCTCCTGGCACCCCGACTACTGGTACTGAGATTGATGTTTAAAAGAAAGGTTCCCTCTACCCACCACACCACCGATGCCACATGGAGCAAATGGATTGCCCTCATCACACTGTGCCTGTATTGGAATCCCGAATTGCCCTGGGATTTTGGAAATAATTACAAACTGCACAGAAGGTGAAAACTTTGGTCTCACTGATGAAGAGGTGCAGGAACAGGTAACACATGGCTGAAGAAGCTCCACCATACAACCAACTACCAGCAGAAGAAACACGATATGCTCTTTTCACTGACAGTTCCTGTCACATCGTAGAGATGAAAACAAAGTGGAAAGCAGCCGTATGGAGCCCCACATGACAGATCGCAGAAGCTACTGAAGGAAAAGGTAGATCAAGTCAACTTGCTGAACTCAAGGCCCTTCAGCTGGCCCTGGACATTGCTGAAAGAAAGAAGTGGCCAAAGCTCTACCTCTACACTGATTCATGGATGGTAGCCAATGCTCTGTGGGGCTGGCTGGAAAGGTGGATAAAGCCCAACTGGCAGCATAGAGGAAAGCCAATCTGGGCTGCTGATGAGTGGAAAGACATTGCCACTCGGGTAGAAAAGCTATCTGTGAAAGTCCATCATGTAGATCCCCGTGTTCCTGAGATTCGGGCTAATGAGGAGCACCGAAACAATGAGCAGGTAGATCAGGCTGCAAAGATAGATGTATCACAGATAGATTTAGATTGGCAACACAAGGGAGAGTTGTTCCTAGCTCGATGGGCTCATGATGCCTCAGGTCATCAGGGCAGAGATGTCACCTATAAGTGAGCATGAGACCGAGGAGTGGATCTAATCATGGACAGTATTTCTCAGGCTGCCCACCTCTGTGAGATGTGTGCTGAGATCAAGCAAGCCAAACGGGTGAAGGCCCTATGATATGGTGGGCAGCGGTCCAAATATGAGTGTGAGGAGGCCTGGCAGATTGACTACATTACCCTTCCCCAAACCCGCCAAGGCAAGCACTATGTGCTCACAATGGTGGAAGCCACCACAGGATGGTTGGAGACCTACCCTGTGCCTCATGCTACTGCCCAGAACCACCATCTTGGGTCTGAAAAGCAAGTCCTGTGGAGACATGGCACCCCTGAGAGAATTGAGTCAGACAACAGGACCCATTTCAAGAATAGCCTCATAAACACCTGGGCCAGAGAACATGGTATTGAATGGATATATCATGTCCCTTGTCATGCAGCAGCTGCCGGGAAAGTTGAACAGTGCAACAGACTACTTAAGATGACCCTGAAGGCATTTGGCGGGGGAACCTTTAGAAATTGGGAAATGAACTTAGCAAAAGCCACCTGGATGGTCAACACCCGAGGGTCCATCAATCGAGCTGGTCCTGCCCAGTCAGAACCCTTACACACAGTGGATGGAGATAAAGCCCCTGTAGTACACATGAAAGGTATTTCTGGAAAGACTGTTTGGATTAATCCCACCTCAGGCAAAGGCAAACCCATCCGTGGGATTGTTTTTGCTCAAGGACCTGGTTACACTCTGTGGGTAATGCAGAAAGATGGAGAAAGACGTTGTATACCACAGGGAAACATAGTCTTAAGTGAGAACTGTGTGTAAGGTTTCATTGTGTAGAGTTTAGTGATTTGGGTATGATGCAGATGGTAATAGAATAAGGGGTGGATAATGTCTTAGGTTGCAAGATGTGGCTGGGGGTGTGAATTCTATTGCCATCTGTTAGAGGTGTGGCAGTTATCTTCTGTTAATTGGGCCACCTGTTAAAACCAAGTGGGGCAGTTTTCTTTATCTCTTCCATGACCAATTCTCCCTCTGGTGAGATATCTTCTGTTAATGGGCCATTGAGTGTCACTGCATGACTGATAAAATTACATCATCCCATTGTGAGATGCTCCGCCCAGGAGGAGGAGCCAAGCATTCCTACATGGATATAATCTGAGAATTGGAACACCACAAGCAGCCTTTTCCCACTGGATTCCCAGAGGAGCAGCTTTCTTCTCCACTGGATTCCCAGAGGAAGACCAGGCCCATCTACACCAGCACTGGACCTTCAGAGGAAAACTACACCCTTCTACACCATCACTGCTTCAACAGAACCACATTTGTCACTCCAGGAGGACTGCAGCTACCATTTAATCGGACTGCTACCAACACCCTGGCCAACAAGGTGTCAGGTCGTATTCTGACTCTGTCAGTGTTGTTTAGTATTACTGCATTTTTCTTTCTTCTTTTTTTTTTTTTTCTTCTTTTTTCCCTAATAAAGAACTGTTATTCCTAGTCCCATATCTTTGCCTGAGAGGCCCTTAATTTCAAAATTATAATAATTCGGAGGGAGGGGGTTTACATTTTTCATCTCAAGGGAGGCTCCTGCCTTCCTCAGCAGACACCTGTCTTTTCAAACCAAGACAGAGGCCCATCAGGAGCCAGGAGCTTGCGTGAGAGTGACTGACGAGGCATGGGCAGGGCCAGGAGTAATGGTGACCTCCCCCTGTGGTGCTGAAGCCAGGTAGTGGTGCAGCAGGTTGTGCAGGAGGCCCTGCCAGCTCAATCAGGGAGCAATCGTATCCACTTGGCAGACAGCCACAGCCGACCTCTCTAAGCTCTGCACACACCATGACTGAAACAGTTACCTAAACAGAGCTCTGGTGGGAACATGCTGCCCCCTAGGTGTCGGGCTGTAGGGTGTGCCCTGCTCTTATACCAGTATTGGACAGCAGTAGTGAACACACCTGTGGGAGGTGTGCCCAACTAGAGGAATTCCTCTGCTTAGTGACAGAACTCTGGAGGAAGTGAGTAGGTTGAGGGGTATCAGGGAGTGCAAGAGACTACTGAAACCAAACCCTACCTTTCCTGGGACAGGGCCACCAGTCAGGCAAGGCACATGACAGGGAAGATCCCCTATCTTCTTTCTGCTTGGCTTAACATGGTGACTTAAAGGATAGGGGGTAATGGTGACAAGTTCCTACCCAATGCAGCAGGTACATCTCATCTGAGTACCCCACCTCCTCAGGTGCCCTGGCATAATAGGTATGAGGCTCTGCAAGTAGAGCTGAACAATAATGAGCACAGTGGTTCATCTAGCATGGAGATGTCGCCAAGGTTAAGTCAGCCTATGCCCTGTGTCAAAACTGCTTCCATAAATAAAAAAAAGACAGGTCATTGTTATAGGAGAGGCCCTTCTGAAGGGAACAGAAGGCTTCACATGCAGACCAGACCCACTTCTTTAAGAAGTCTGCTGCCTCCCTGGGTCCTAGGTAAAAGATGTGAAGAGAAAACTTTCTATGCTGGCATGACACTCGGATTATTGCTCTTTCAGGTAGGCAGTGATGAAGTTGCGACAAGAAGTCCGAGGGCAATCAAGAGAAACTTCAGGGTCTTGAGGTGACTGGTTAAGGGATCAGGAGCACAAGAAGTGTTCTCTGTCCTTCCAGTTGCAGGGAATGATGAGGGAAGAAATAGGAAGAGCCAGCAGATCAATACCTGGCTCCGAGCCTGATGTCACCAGCAGAATTTTGTTTCATTGTGATCATGGGTCAGTTTATGCAAACCAGGCCTGCTGACAACAGACGGGGTCCACCTGTCTCAAAAAGGGAAAAGGATCTTTGCACAGGAGTTAGCAAGGCTTGTTGAGAGAGCTTTAAACTAGATTTGAAGGGGGAAGGGGATAAACCCATGCTCACTAGAGAGAAGCCTTTGGGCAACACACCAGTGTTTGAGGGACACTGTGCCAGTGAGGTCCTTAGGTCTGCCATCTCAGTGGAGGTAGGGGATGTGCTGCCTTTTGCCCAACCTGGAAATGGAACTCGAGATAATTTTAGTAAGGAGGTAATATAAAAGGGGATCTTTATTTGAAGGCCTTCAGAGGCAGTTATGGAAAGATGTCCACAAAAGCCCACCCCCCGCAGAGGTGAGTACATTTTTATATGTTTTAGGAAATTAGCATAATTGATAAAAAGTACCAGTTAGGAGGACAAGTGGTGATGCAATTCCCCCCCCAGGTCAAGCCCCTTCTCTGGAGCCCCCCCTTCAGCACTAGTTGTATTTGTCCATGAGAATGTATCTCAAGGAGTTGTTCTTGGCCTTGGTTCCCAGGAAGAACCAAGACAGCATGGAGCCTTGTACCTCCCCGGGCTTGGAGCTGTGGAATTTGTTTTGTCTTTCTGCCTAAGGAAAGGCCATGGAAAAGTACTGGGAAAACTAGTCACTAATAAAACAGACTACAGAGCTACAAATATATGTGTGAAGAATACAGAGAACCTATAAAAGAAAAAAAGGCAAAACCTAAACAACATCAGATGGAGATCCATGAGGCAGCAAAGACACAAGGATTATTGGTTTGTTAGAAATCCCAGAAGTGCCTGAGAATGGTCACACAGAAATTGGAGCTTCTTCTCCCCCCAAAAAGGCAGCAGGATCAATAGCCCAAATGAAGTGCATCTACACCAACACATGCAGCATGGACAACAGGAGGAGCTGGAAGCCATGGTGCAGCAGGAAAATTATGACATAGCTGCCATCATGGAAACATGGTGGTATGATTCACACAACTGGAAAGCTGCAGTGGATGGCTATAAACTCTTCAGAAGTGACAGGCAAGGAAGGAGAGGCAGTGGGGTAGCCCTGTATGTTATGGGGAGTGTCTTGATTGCCTGGAGCTTAATGATGGAGATGATACAGTTGAGGGTTCATAGGGAGGAATCCAAGGGAAGGCCAACAGGGCAGATATCCAGGTGTGAGTCTGTTATGGACCACCCAACCAGGATGAAGAGACAGATGACATATTCTATAAGCAACTGGGAGAAGTCTCACTATCACTAGTCCTTGTTCTTGTCCAGGATGTCAACTTAGCAGATGTGTACTGGAAATATAACACAGTGGAGAGGAAACAGTCTAGGAGGTTCCTGGAGTGTGTGGAAGAGAACTTCCTGACACAGCTGCTGAGCCAACCAGGGGAGGTGCTCTGCTGGACCTGCTGTTTGTGAACAGAGGACTGGTGGGTGATGTGGTGGTCAGAGGCTGTCTTTGGCACAGCGATCACAAAATGATAGAGTTTTGGGTTCTTGGAGGAGCGAGGATAAGGGTGAGCAGAACTGTTACGTTGGACTTCCAGAGGGCAGACTTTGGCCTGTTTAGAAGACTGGTTAATGGAGTCTCTTGGGAGGCAGTCCTGAAGGGCAAAGGAGTCCAGGAAGGTTGGACATTCTTCAAGAAGGAAATTCTAAAGGTGTAGGCAGTCTTCATGTGCCAGAAGACTAGCTGATGGAGAAGACCAGCCTGGTTGAACAGAGAACTTTGGCTGGAACTTGGGGAGAAAAAAAGAGTCTGTCATCCTTGGAAAAAGGGGCAGGCAACTTGCAAGGCATACAAGGATGTTGGGAAAAAATTAGAAGGGCCAAAGCCCAGCTAGAACTTAATCTGGCTACTGCCATAAAAGACAATAAAAAATGTTTCTATAAATATATCAGCAGCAAAAGTCAGGACAAGGAGAATATCCTTAATTGGGTGTGTGGGAAAGCATAGTGACAAAGGATGAGGAAAAGGCTGAGGTACTCAATGCCTTCTTTGCTTCAGTCTTTTATAACAAGACCAGTTTGTTCTCTGGGTGCCCAGCCTCCTGAGATGGAAGATGGAGACAGGTAGCAGAATGAAGCCCCCACAATCCAAGGGGAAATGGTCAATAACCTGCTACACCACTTAGACACACACAAGTCCTTGGGGCTGGATGGGCTCCACCCAAGGGTACTGAGGGAGCTGACAGAAGTTCTCACCAAGCCACTTTCAATCATTTATCACCAGTCCTGGCTAACCATGGGGGTCGCAGAAGACTGGAGTTTAGCAAATGTGATGCCCATCCACAAGAAGGGTTGGAAGTAGGATCTGGGGAACTACAGGCCTGTCAGCCAACCTCGTTGCCAGGGAAGGTAATTGACCAGATCATCTCGAGTGCCATCACATGGCACCTACAGAACAACCAGGGGATCAGGCTCAGCCAGCATGGGTTTAGGAAAGGCAGGTCCTGCTTGACCAACCTGATCTTCTTCTATGACAGGGCAACCTGCCTAGTGGATGAGGCAAAGGCTGTGGATGTTGTCTGCCTGGAGTTTAGTAAAGTCTTTGACACTGTCACCCACAACATTCTCCTGGAGAAACTGGCTGCTCATGGCTTGAATGGGTATACTGTTGGCTAGGTCTATAAATTTGCAGAGAACACCAAGTTGGGTGGGAGTGTTGATCTGCTCGAGGGTAGGAAGGTTCTACAGAGGGCTCTGGACAGGCTGAATTAATGGGTTGAGGCCAATGGTATTCAGTTCAACAAAGCCAAGTGCCAGGTCCTGCACTCAGGTCACACCAACCTGTCACAGCACATGCCACAGTTGAGATGGCCACAATACACAGAGTAACACCATATCACTTCAGAAGGCTGCAAGAATCTGCCCTTCTTGTTCTTTAGCCCAACCTTTTATACCCCTCATTGTTCATGCATTGCACCTGTGTGCTTTCTGTTCCCTTTCATGATTGGTCAGTACACCTCAGCACTCCATGTCTCATTGCTTTCAGTACTGTTCACCTGCTTTTCACAGCTGTAGCCCATTAGGGATGAGGCTCGGCAGCAGCCCCATTCCCAATTACCACAAACTGTGTACCTACACCGACCCCCTGCAATGCTACAGGCTGGGGCAGAGTGGCTGGAAAGTGGCCCAGCAGAAAAGGACCTGGGGGTGCTGGTCAACAGCCAGCTGAACATGTGCCAGTGTGTGCCCAGGTGGCCAAGAAGGCTGATGGCATTCTGGCCTGTATCAGCAATAGTGTGGCCAGCAGGACCAGGGCAGTGATCATTCCCTTGTACTGGGCACTGGTAAGGCCACAGCTCAAATCCTATGTTGAATTTTTTGCCTCTCACTACAAGAAAGATATTGAGGTGGTGGAATGTGTCCAGAGAAGTGCAATGAAGAAATCCTATGAGGAGCAGCTGAGGGAGCTGGAGGTGTTTAACCTGGAGAAAAGGAGGCTCAGGGGGGACCTTATTGTTCTCCACAGCTAACTGAAAGGAGGTTGTAGCAACATGTGGATCAGTTTCTTCTCCCAGGTAACATATGACAAGACAAGAAGAAACAGTTTTAAGTTGTGTCAGGGAAAGTTTAGATTGGATATTAAGGAAAATTACTTCACGGACAGTGTTATCAAGCTGTCCAGGGAAATGGTGGAGTCACCATCCCTGGAGGTATTTTAAAAGCTGTGTAGATGTGGTGCTTAGGGACATGGTTTAGTGTTGGATTTGGCAGTGCTGGGTTAGTGGTAGGACTCGATCTTAGAGGTCTTTTCCACCTAAACATTTCAATGATTCTAAATAATGCTTGCCCACAGCTGTTTATTTAAAGTAGTGAATATCAAGTGTTAGCTTTATTATTACAGTGGTAATGTTCAGTATCAAACTTGTGTGATGTCTGAAAAAGACTTGCATGCTCTATAAAAGCATAGCTGTCCAGTGTGTCAGGTCACCCAATTTGTTTCATAAAGGGTAGAAGCATGAAGAGCAGAGTTCAATACTTTAATTTTGATGTTTCTTTTTCCCAACACTGACCAGACTTGAAATCACAGCCTCAACCATCCCCAGTTCTAATCCATCTGACCCAGCGACAGCAACAACAAACACAGACAGCCCCTGTTCCTCCTCCTGGGCTGCAGTCCTTCTCCCAGGTAAAACTCCACGAGCCATCACCAGTAGATACCTCTACCGTTGTTAGCAAAATGTTACAGCTCCCCACTATATCTATGGATAACCCAGAAGTGACTGCCCACCAAACCCAGCAGAAGCAGATAAAACCACCAAAACGGAGGATAACTCCAGTATCCAAGGTGAGTAATTGAGTTTGTCCATAGTAAACATATAAGCATACAAAAGCTTGTATCAGCAATAGTATGGCCAGCAGGATCAGGGAAGTGATTTTCCCTCTGTACTTGGCACTGGTGAGGCCACACCTCGAGTCCTGTGTCTAGTTCTGGGCCCCTCAATTCAGGAACGATATTGAGGTTCTGAAGAAAGTCCAGAGAAGGGTAATGAAGCTGGTGAAGGGGCTGGAGCACAAGTCCTGTGAGGAGCAGCTGAGGGAGCTGGGGGGGGGCTTAGCCTGGAGAAAAGGAGGCTCAGGGGGACCTTCTCCCTCTCTACAACTGACAGGAGGATGGAGCCAGGTGGGGGTCTGTCTCTTCTTTCAGGTAACAATTGACAAGACAAAAGGAAATGGCCGCAAATTGTGCCCAGGGAGGTTTAGATAGGATATTAGGAAAAATTTCTTTACGGAAAGGGTTGTCAAGCATTGGAACAGGCTGCCCAGGAAGGTGGTGGAGTCACCATCTTTGGAGGTATTTAAAAAACATGTAGATGTGGTGCTTAGAGACATGGTTTCATTGTGGACTTAGATTAATGGTAGGACTTGATCTTAAGGGTCTTTTCCAACCTTAATAATTCTATATATAAGTTTCTAGGGAGAAGGAGAGCAAAGACCATGGTCTTTTTTATAAAGCAGGAAATTCAAAGCTGAATAGGTTTTAGGTTCAAAATACAGTGATGTCTTTTCCAAGCACATATCTAATTGTTCTGTGTGGAAAATGACTGTTACTATGTGATTTTTGGATTGACTTAGTAGCCACAAGATGAATATTGGCTGACAGGGATGATCACAGATGACACTTTGATATTGTAGAATAGTATGGCTTACTCTTTCATCTCCAGATCAAGGCACAGAATCAATGAATTAATTTCAGGTTCCAATATTGTAGTTAATTTATGTAAAGTGGGGGTTTGTCACAGATCTAGTTAGCAGCAAAGGCTGAGCCAGTAACTGAAGAAGCCTGTAGTTAAGGGACAAGACTGTCAGTTACTTATATCTTTAATACAGATAGTGCATGCAAAGAAATTATGTTGGGTTTTTTCTTCCTTTAAGATTCCTGCCTCTGCAGTGGAGATGCCTGGATCAGCAGATGTGACAGGATTAAATTTTCAGTTTGGAGCTTTGGAGTTTGGATCAGAGCCTACGCTCACAGAATTTGGATCACCTTCAAGCAGTGAGAATACCAGCCAGGCAACCAACAATAGCTTGTACTCAAAATCTGTCAAGTATATGTGAGTTCCCCTCCTGCATTCTTGCGTGTCTTCTTTACGGGGTCAAGTTTGTGCCAAAAACGTCAAGGCACAATTCCCATGTAATGAGAGGGAGAAATACGATGACATGTAAGGTGAACGTCTGCCCAGATGGCCAAGAAGGTCAATGGCATCCTGGCCTGTATCAGCAATAGTGTGGCCAGCAGGGCCAGGGAAATGATTCTTCCCCTGTACTTGGCACTGGTGAGGTCACACCTTGAGTTCTGTGTCCAGTTCTGGGCCCCTCAATTCAGGAAGGACATTGAGGTGCTGGAGTGAGTCCAGAGAAGGGCAACAAAACTGGTGAATGGTCTGGAGTACATGTCCTATGAGAAGCAGCTGAGGGAGCTGGGGATGTTTATCCTGGAGAAAAGGAGGATCGGGGGGGACCTTCTCACTCTCTACAACTCCCTGACAGGAGGGTGGAGCCAGGTGGGGGTTGGGCTCTGCTCCCAGGGAACAAGGGACAGGACAAGAGGACACAGTCTTAAGCTGCGACAGGGGAGGTTCAGGTTGGACATTAGGAGGAATTTCTTCCCAGAAAGGGTGATTAAACATTGGAATGGGCTGCCCCGAATGGTGGTAGAGTCACCGTCCCTGCAGGCGCTTAAGGAAAGACTGGATATGGCACTTAGTGCCAAGGTCTGGTTGACAAGGTGGTATTTGGTTATAGGTTGGACTCAATGATCTCAGAGGTCTTTTTCAACCTAATTGATTCTGTGAAGTCTTTTCTGTGGATGACATCTTAAAGAAGAAATTTATTTTCTAATTACAGTCAAAATCTCCCTGCATGGGTGTCACGATCCGCTTGTTACGGGGTGTCATGATGGTTCTTTTCACCGATCCCAAAAGTGCAAAAAGGCAAACAACAAGGGACTATCAGTTAATCACAACAAATGCACCTTTATTAGGGGCCAAAACAGTAAATGCGATAGTGGGGGATCAGAAAGGAGATAAAAGGATAGAGAGAGAGAGAGAGCAGGGGGGGTGGGAATAGCTACCAACACAGGCGAGATCCTCAGTGGTCCGGATGATGGGGATCCGTCTGTTGTGTCGGGGAAGTCTTCGAAGTTCTGGTCAACTCAGGGGTCCAGTTATAGTCCACAGAGGAAAGAGGGGGGAACAAGTGTAACAATGAGAGTCCATTGTAATCGCCACAAGGGAACAGGTGAGTCCACAGAAACCACCAAAGCAAGCCGAATACAATGAAGAATAAGTCCATTGAAATTACTGAAGGGAAACAGGTCATGTCATTAGTGGTCAGACCACCAATTTCCCCTCCTCCCTATAGTAGGGGTCTCAGTCTTAGTCCTTGGGAGGAGGGTTCTCATTCTTTGTTTGTCATGGTGGTAACAAGGCAGATGAGGGGTCTTCAATGAAGGACCATGGGAGTCACCCCAAAAGTTCATTCGGCTTAAGAACGGAGATTAGAAGCAGGCCGCGCATCAGGCTGTCCTGTGCTGGGTCCATGTCAGGTCTTTGCCAAGTCCTTGCCAAGTTCTTGTCAGGCCTTGTTCGGAACAGCTAGCATGATGGTTCAGTGGTTTCACCTGCACTGTGTCCTGTTCTAAGCTGGAGCTGCAGTGGGGGAAGGGATTCTTTCTTGTGGCAATTGGAAGGCAGAATGGAGAACGAGGGGCTTCAGACGGCCTCTTACAATGGGTCAGTATGAAGCTGGAGATGACATGAATGTATATAACCTTATAATTAAGCTACCTTTTATAAAATTGCTATTTTATGTTTAATTTTCCTGATTTTCAAATTTGTTTGAGGGTTTGTTCCTCACAACACAATTTTTTTTCTGCTTTTTGGTCCAGGAGAGATGACCTTTGTGCCATATATGTGTATTAGTAGATTGGCACCAGATTACAAATCTGATACTTTTATGGGATGAGAAAAATAGCTGGTCTTTCATTATGCAGAACCTCTTACTGAAATGCTCAAATGGCCAATGATAAATGATGATAAATGCCAACATACTAGTAACCCTTTTTTCTTCCTTATTCATTCAAAAATTGGCTTCAGTAAGAACTTTCCCAAAGTTAAATCAGAAATCTTATTAAAAATGAACTTTCACATTAATTTCTAGTTCTGTAAACAAAAAAAAAAAAAAAGCAAGCTGTTTAGAGAGTAAAACAATCCTGCATATTTTAAAGTATTTTTCCTCTTTGCATAGTTCTATTAGACTGCTACTTTAATGACAGAATTCTGTTGTTAAAAGAGACTGTGTGTTTCTCATCACATACCAGACTTTATGGATCTACTTGTTTAAAAAAGAGTTTATGTTCATTAATATATCCTTTGAGAAGGTGAAAATAACATGACCAAAAAAAGTGCTTGTGTGTAAACTCTTGTTTTGGTTGGGCTGGCAAGAGGAAGATGAATGGCGCTTAATGCAGCAGATGGTTTTGAAGCAGTGATTACTGGGGACCAAAGTAAAATTATGTATTTTTTCTCATTATTAGATTTTTCTAGTATAAATAATGTATATTTGACTCCATGTTTAAGGTAGTTCTAAATAACTATATAGGAGCTGATATTTTCAAAGGTATTTGAGATGTAGTTTGCCATGTTGATAAATAATTTTTACTTTTTCCAGTGATCCTTTGAATACCTCTCTGCCAATATCCAGTACAGTACAGGAGTCCACCTACACAACCTCTGCCATCAGCTCTTCCAGTCTGACCTGCTCATCCCAGAGCACTAACCCAGTAACAACTTCCTCCTATGAGCAGACTTCTGTGCTTAGTAGGATAGTGTACGAAAGCTCCATGGCTCCGTCTGAACCAACCCCTGTTGCAGTTACAGTGAGTGAAATTCTGAAATAAGACTTTGAAAAAAGGAAAATATTCTTATCGGTGCTAGACTTGTATTACCCAAATATGTTAATATTTTAACCAAGCCAAGTGGTGTTTTTGATTCCCAAGTACATTCTGTAGTTTTTTCTTTTCCTGTTTTGTAGCCATTTCTTGTATATGGGATATAAGACCCTCTGCTTTTATGGGTTTTGACATCTTAAATTGCTGTTTGACCTTTATTCTTAGTAACACTTAACATTCTAGTTGAGTTTCCTTCCCTGAAACTTAGTTTTTAAAAAAGGAACTATTTCTGTATGTAAATATCAGTCATGGTGTTTTGCCATAACTTGACCATTTCTATCCAAAGGTATATTATTTATTAAATTAATATGGCACCTAGAAAATGAATCCCAAACTGTTTGTGACCCTTCCAACATTACTCTTTTGTTGGATTTAAACTGCAGTTGGAATTACTTTCATCTTTTATTTTAAAAAGCATAAAGAGAGATCTAATCTTGGACAGAGAGAGTCTCAGGAGATATTCAAAAGCACCTACTCTATTTGTATATGGAATGTAGGTTTGTTTTAAGATAATTTATTTTATCAAATATTTAAGGAACTTGTGAGAGTTTGTAAGTTTATTTACTCCTGGCCTTTGTTATATAATGGCTCAGTCACACTTGTCTTCTGCACTAGCTCGTATTTACTGGTGAGGATCAAGTATAGACTATCCACTTCTGTACTCCAGCGTTATCCAAAAAACAACTGATGCCTCTCAAGTCTTATCTTTCAGTGGAAAAAAATTGGCATCTCTGTGTAACTTGGATAGTTAAAATTGTGAGTTGCATTAGATCAAAAACACAACAATTTCCTATATGTTATAGCAATTCTTTCTTTCATATCGGTGTGAACCTGAAGTTTATGTTATATACAGTAGATGGGATGGTCTCCAGCTGATGGGTGTATTATGGGCAGTATATGGGATTCTGTATGTTCAGTACACCTCTCACTCGAGACAACTTTATTATGTGGTTTTGTTAAAGGCTATAAAAAAAGTCAATTTTCTGTCTTTTTGGTCTTTCAATTTAGAATGAATATAGAATTTTGTATGAAGCGTGTTCTGTGTGTAGTTTGGTCTGAAAATATAATATTCCTATTTGATAATTTATTTATCCATTTCTTCTTTGTTTACAGAATGGGCACAGCAGTGTTAGAACACAGGCAACTCTTGACAGTAAGTTTACAAAACTTGGTTGTGCAGAGGACTTTTTGATCCTTCCTTACTACTTGCTGTGTGCACAACTGTAGCAGTGATGTCTAGCGGCAGTGCGTTACTTTTCCCAGCCCTGGTCGGCTCCCGAGCGCCTGGCTTAGGCGCCTCGGCTTCTCGTCCGGGTCGGTGCTTGCCGCTACTTCCGGGCACTTCTGCCGCTGTGCCCTGGGGTGGGCTGGCCGTGCGTTGCCGTCGGCACAAGGGAAGAAACAAAGAGGCAAGAAATTCGTCCAAATCCGTCCGCATGGCAGCTGGATGCTTTATTGGCCGCGAGAGCCGAGATGGAGAAGCTGCAGCCCACTCCCAACCTTGCATGGATGAATCTGGCGCTGAGGCTGGGGGGGAGCAGGATGATATAGGGGTGGGACAGGGAGAGCAGGAGCCTTTCCTGCCCAATGAACACAGACGCCATGGCGGTGACGTGTGCCACAGCGACCAACAGGAACACGGCGGGGGCGGACACGGGGCTTCGGGGCGAGTGAGACCGCAGGAATGGGGTGACAAGCACGGAATCCTCAGGAGTTGGCAGGAAGTGGTTACAAGAGTGACAGGGGGAAGCTCCAATGGCAGGCAGCCTGGAGCTACCCACTGCAGGGGGGGGAAACACGGGGGATGCACGAGGGTACACAGAACCGGCAAACTAACAAAGATCAGAACCCCTAATCTGAACCCAAACCCAGGATGCAACAATGTCTGGTTTAAGGTTTTATATTGTTCTCACTTTTTATTTTATTACTGACTCTTTTGAGTTTATTTTGTATTTCCATAGGATATACTACTTGCTGCTTGACTAGAAATAAAGTGTGAAAGCAGCTCTATTAAATCTACAAACCTAAGCAGTCTTAGAATTAAAGAAGCTGATTTGCTGCTGCTTTCTTTTGAATTTATCTGCCAAAATTAGGAGAAAATAAAAAAAATATAAATTTTAAAATTCATATAAAATGTATTAGTAATTCTTCCAATTCTCAGTTGGGGAGCTATGAATAGGATTTAGCTGTAATGGCACAAAGTAACATTCTTGGAATGTACCTCTCATTGGGTGTAGTGCTACTTGTACCCTATTAGAAGCCCACAGGGAATAAGGGTGACTAACATGGTCCCTCTGCCAGGTACCTTTCTCCCTTGCAGTGGAGTAAGAATAACATAATACTGGCTCTGATACGGGCATTACTGTTCTTCATCTTGGCCAGGTTCTAATGTGGTATTTTACTTGTAGCATCCCTACATCTCTATTCCTGGAGTTAAAATAATTAAATTAAATTCTAGTATTCAATCTTCTGACCTGTGCTGCTTTGTGGAAATTTTCAAGGGCAGCAGTGTTAATTAACATATTTTGGAATTCCAACACTAAGTTTGTCTTCCTCTTAAGCATCTCTTCAGGTAGGTCACTAATAGGGCAGACTGGTTTTTTTATCCTTCTGAGTAGAAAGAAGTTGGGCATTCAAACCTATAAACAATGTTTTGTTAGTGCTAAGTTAAATTTAAATGAGCAGGAGGAGTGTATATGCCCAAAGAGTTACCACTTGAAAGATTGTTATATATAAAAACAACTTTTCAAGTGGAAAAGTTTCTTACTCTTGTGTACATAATTAATGAATAATGTATGAAATTCACTGCAGGACTTGGGTTTTTTTTTGTTATGGAAAACAAAGATCTGAGAATTCCTAATGTTTTTGTAATTATTCTGTAACAGCTTTATTAGTCCCTTTTTCTGAGCCAGTTCCCCTTTGAGAACACTTTTGGTCTTTTCTGTGTTTCAAGCACGTAAACTAGAATCAGTCTTCTTCCATGTATCTATTTAATGAATCCAAACTATTATGTATTTTCTCTTTTTAACATTTGAAAGTACTGATATTTTCCCTTCTGCATGTGCTGATAATATTCTTAGTTCATAGGATGGTTTGGGTTGGAAGGGATTTCAATTTTAGTTCCAACCCCCTGCCATAGGCAGGGACACTTTCCACTAGACCAGGTTGCTCCAAGCCCCATCCAACCTGGCCCAGAACACTTCCAGAGATAAGGCAGCCACAGCTTCTCTGGGCAACTTGTACCAGTGCCTCACCACCCTCACAGGGAAGAATTTCTTCCTAATATCTAATCTAAACCTACCCTCTTTCAGTTTAAAGCCATTCCCCTCTGTCCTGTCACTCCATGCCCTTGTGAAAAGTCCCTTTCCAGCTCTCTTGGAATCCCTTTAGGTACTAGAAGGCTGCTACAAGGTCTCCCTGGAGCCTTTTCTTCAGGGTGAACAATCCAAACTCTCTCAGCCTGTCTTCACAGGAGAGGTGCTTCAGCCCTCTGATCATCATCTTGTCCCTACTCTGGACTCACTCCATCAGGTCCACCTCCTTCCGATGTTGGGTCCTCCAGAGCTGGACACAGTACTCCAGGTGGGGATCTCACAAGAGCAGAGTAGAGGGGCAGAATCACCTCCCTCGACCTACTGGTCACACTGCTTTTGATGCAGCCCAGGATACACTTGGCTTTCTGGGCTGCAAGTGCACACTGCTGGTTTATATTAATTTTTTCATTCACCAAGACCCCCAAGTCCTTCTCCCCAGGGTTGTTCTCAA
The DNA here is from genome assembly GCF_024509145.1 of Vidua macroura. Lineage (NCBI taxonomy): Eukaryota > Metazoa > Chordata > Aves > Passeriformes > Viduidae > Vidua > Vidua macroura. Next base: position 5,109,052 of record NW_026530535.1, on the reverse strand, counting down.
TCCATTCTCCACCCACCTTGTATGTGTGCTTGGGATTTCCCTGACCCAAGTGCAGGACCTTGCACTTGGACTTGTTGAACTACATGAAGTTTGCACAGGCCTACCTGTCAAGGTCACTCTGGATGGCATCCCTTCCTTCCAGCATGTTGACTGTACCACACAGCTTGGTCTCTTCAGGAAACTTGCTGAGGGTGCACTCAATCCCCCTGTCCATGTCACTGACAAAGATGTTAAACAGCACTGGTCCCAACACCAATCCCTGAGGAACACCACTTGTCACTAGTCTCCGCTTGGACATTGAGCCCTTAACTGCAACTCTTTGAGTACAACCGTCCAGTCAACTCCTTATGCACCATGTGGTGCACCCATCAAATCCATGTCTCTCCAATTTAGAGACAAGGATGTTGTGCGGGACAGTGTCAAATGCTTTGCACAAGTTCAGGTAGATGACATCAATCACTCTTCTCTCATCCACCACATTCCCCTTTTTCAGTCAGTGGAATCTTCACTGGACTGCCACAACTTCTCAAACATGATGGATAGTGGCTTAACCACTTCCTCTGCCAGTTCCCTCTAGATCCACAGATGTATCCCTTTAGATCCCATGGATTTCAGGTTCCTTAAATGGTCTTGAACCTGATCTATAGAATTTCCTTCTCTGTTGTCAGGTACCCTCATGCTTATTCCTAAGGCCAAGACTTCTTGATTTCTGTTTGTATAGCAATCCAGCAACCTGACTTGAGTCATTTAGCGAGGAAAACAAACCAGTAACTTGAACAAAATGTGATGTGTACCTTCTGAGTGTATATGTGAATTTTCTTTTGTGACCATTCTAAGATTGTCTTTACATGCATTGCAAGTTAGTGATGATCCACTGGCTAGTGGTCTCTGATGTGGTATGGAAGCATGGTCCAGCAGAAGGCAGGGCTCAACTCTCTCTTGCTTTAATTGGTGAATGAGTGCCTCTAATTATCTTCAGAGAACAAGAGATAAGTGTAGAAACAGCTGGGTATTGTGTTGGGCAGTAGAATTGTTCAGTGTCTTAGTATAGTGATCATTTGGAAAGGTACATCTGTGGTAAACAAGTTCTACTCTGTGTACCTGAAAAAGCACTATTCATGCTTAAAGCTTTTTGTTATCTAGGTCACATAAAGTTAGACAATATTTGACAACTCTTTAGCCATCAAAAGTGCTTAATGCTGTACCCAGTTGTGGCCTTTTGTCATAGCTTCTTTTATTTTACTGCATTAAGCATTTAACTCAGTTCTCCAAATTGATAAATTGTATGTGCCCTTGTACTCCAGCGATCCAAGTATTAAACATCAGTGGTGCTGTGTAGGTTGCAATGAAGAAGCAGAGCTGTAGGTAAAAGCAGATTTGTACAGCACAAATTACTTCTGTTTGTGGAACCAAATGCGAGGAATTTTAAAGTGAGGACTGACTTGTGAGCAAAAGGTAGTAATCCAGATAGTGGGAGTTTAAGTGCAGAAGACTAGTTTGCTACACACATAGCATTGAAAATTATAAATCTACTGTAGGTGAAGAGCCTAAAGGGAAAAAAATTATAGTTATGTTGCTGTTTGAATTTTTATTAATAGCCTGATTCTTGATACTCTTATTGGTTCTTACTGGTCAGGTTTTTGTAAACCAAGGGGAGAACACTGTTATGTTCCTGAATCCAGGCTAGGATGTCAAGTATGCTGGAATTTGTCTTTGAATGTCTCTTTTTAATTTGTTGCAGCTACTTCATCAGTTCCTGCACTTAAGACAGAGCCTTCTCCCTCACTACCTTCTGCTGATTCTCTGCCCAGCATGGTGTCCACTACTGCTTCACTTCTGCCTTCAGCATCGCAGCATGCAGGAACTTTGCCCAGCTTGCCTCAGTCCAGTGATCTGGCCAGCAGCTCACTCTCACAGTTAAGCAGGTACAGTAGGAGTTGTGATAAACGGAAAGGGGTTAAATTGTCAGGAAAGGACAGACATATGGGTGATTGTGTATGAGACTGTCAGGCACCAGGGTCTCTTTTTCTGACATTAACTAGAATTAGGAGAGAGATTCAGAAGAGGCCAGGATGTTTCTGGTTACAAAGTATTAGCTCTGGGCTGACTCTTAATGATAGAGCAGCTGCTGCCCATGGTTGTCTTGGTTTAAGACAAGTTATGAGGTGGACACTTTGAAATAAGTTACCTCCTCTTTAGTTTTAACCAATCCATTTCCACCAATAAGGAGAGATGAATATTGTTATAGATGAGTAATGGGATGATTGGCTCTCGCAATTAAGGGATGAACATTGTGTATATGTTAAGAGAAGTTTTATTGATGTATAGTTATGTTATTGTAGTTTGTTGTTTAGACGTCCTCTGTTCTCCCCATAGTCCTCTTTTCCCCCCTCTGTATTGTTGCCACCAGACAGCCTGGGTTGTCAGGGTTGTCCGAGACATGTGGAGGGAGCGCATGTAGCGCATGTACATGTGCCCCTTGCATGGGGCAGTTGGGAATAGAATAAGCTTGTTGCTAGGGGGTGCGGCATGACAACACCTCACCTCCAATCACATTGCAAGAAAGTAGTCTCCTCCAATGGACGATGAAGAAGAGTTGACTGACAGACTTTAGGAGAGGCCAAGGTTGCCTGATGCAACCCCAGGGGTATAAAAGGCGGAGCAGCCATTTTGTAGACAAGCTCATGGCAGACGGTCACACATTCCCAGTGCACTGTCCTTTTTCCTTATTCAGTCCTTTGTTGTATATTGTTAAGGTTTAATAAACCTTTAAAAATTTAAGTGACAGGTCGTTTCTCACAAATATGAGTAGATATAAGTGAAAAAACAACAGTTTACTAAAAAACCAAAACAGAAACAGGCAAACATAATAATAGTAATAGTCACTAGTTAGAAAATTCCTGGAATCTCACAGACTCCCTGGGAACAAGGAGAAATTTTTAAATGGCAGAGTAACCCCTCCCCCAAGATAGTACCCTCCACAGACAACCATGTGTGGAAAGACAAAGATGACAGCAACCCTCCCCCCTCTTTTCTCTCCAGTGGTGGCAGCAGCTCCATTGATGAAGGTGGCTGGCACACTCTGGCAGCTGGAACTTGGTTGTGAAAAACGCCATACACTTGTGTTAAAATTTTAGAAGTTTAATAATAATGAAAATAGTAATGAAAATGAGGATAATAAGAGACAATAAAAGGCAAAGAATTATGGACATCTGGGTGCCTTGCACTCTGCCACAAAACACACCTTGCTAACAAAGGATTACCCCTTAAAAGCAATAGCCTATTGCATATTCATATATCTCATACGTAATTCAAACATTCTTTTCAAACTAAGGGTGTTTTCTGCTTAATTTCAACTCCCCCCCTCATCTTATAAATCAATCATTTTGGTCCCTCGAAGTCTGGGTCTTCACAATAAGGAGGCAATAATTCTTTTCTTGCAATATTAGTGTCTTGTTGCTGTTATCTCTATGTGAAGAATTTCTTAATTATCTTTTCCATTCCTTGAGGTAGTTGCAAAAAGTATCTTACATCACATAGTTTCTATTTTAATATTATGCTATAGCCTAAAAACTATATTTACCACACGACTTAAAAAAGATTAATACAGCACTACTTTGAAGAGATTAATACAGCATAACTTTCCAACATAACACATATAGTATTCCTTTTAACATTTGCGAAAAGCCAATCATATAATATACATTTTTCACATTGGTCAAGGTCTAGAACTTGTGGAGGGACTTTCCCTTCCTCTTGGCAGAAGATGGCAAGGCAGCCAGCTGGGGCAACTTGGACTCTGCAGTTTCCCATTTCCACTGGGCACTGCTGGTGGGCTGGGGCGATTGTATGGAGCGGGGCTGTTCTGTTCTTCTCATTGCAATGCCCCAGCTGTAGGCAGGCACTCCATTTGCCTTGAGGCGTTCCAGGACTGCCTCTCAGAAAAAAAACTACCTGAGGCAACCCTCTAGGAAAAAAAGCAAAAACAAAAGAAACCCAAAAGAGAGCCTCTGCCCACTGGTGCCTTGGCTCTATCTCCTGTCAAGAACAAAGGGAATAAAGCCAGAGCCATGAGGCAAGAGAGAGTTCTGCCCGAGTGCCTCAACCTCAAAAAACCTGGGCACCTCCCAGCCCTTGCAGGGTCATTTTCCTGCTGCAGGGTCTTAAAGAGACAGTAACAATGTTGGGCATAGATAGATATGGAATACAATAACATTTTGGGTTACCCAAAACAGTGGTATATAAACAACTTTGTGTTTCAAGTAGCTCTTGCTTCAGTCATGTCAGCTAAATTGATTCCCCTAGTTTGTTCTTCCTACTTTTTCTGCAGTGCTTGCTGTTTGTTTAGTGTCGTATGTTTGAAATTATTCCCTAACAATTTACTTCCAGGCTAATTTTGAAATTTTGTGTTTTCATTTATATTTGTATTTCTTAAAATTAGAAAATGGGAATGATTCCACAGGGAAAGTGTGTGCCTTTTTCTAAGACATTTCCTTGAGAAACTTTGAAATGTCAGATTATTGTTCCTGGAAGTGCATTTACCACAGCTTGGCTCATTCACACTGTCTGTCTGATATTTTAGTGCCTGTTACCTGAGCTTTGTCCTTGGACAGGTGACATCCTGAGGCTGTGATGGCTTTGTTTTAATACTCACCTTTGTACTGTATTTGCTAATATAAGAAATTAATTTTGTGGGCTATCACAGATTTTTTTCTGTTAGACAGCTAGGAAAGTCTCTCAATACACTAGTGTTTTCTGATGAAGAAAATGGTAAATGTGTCAAACAACAATAATTAATTCATTCACATTGAAAATATATCCCTACATTTGTTTGTTGAAAAGCTGTGTACATTGGTAGAAATTATAGTTGGAGGATCGATGCTGTTAGATGCAAAGTGTAATGAACAAAGTTCCCAGGTGTTCCCCAGAGACGCGAGCAGGGCCTTCCTAGTTCCCATGGCAACACTGGAATGGCTGCTGGCTCTAGCTGAGTACTGATATTGAAATGTTAATTAGCTAATTGCTCTGTTTGTTTTCTCTAAACTACCTGGAGATAACCTGTCTCCCCCACCACGCTGACATTCTGGGACTAAAATGCAAATAAAAAAAACCCTTGGGAGCATGGGAGTATTTTTAGGGGATAAAGACACCCCTAAATAAAGAACTAAACACAGTAGAGGGGGCTAGACAAATGCCCTAGCCGAGGAAGAGGGAAATACATCCCCTGATTGACTTTTACCCGTCACCATCACCTAAAAAAGACTAGACTAGATTAGGCTGTGGGAAGCAGAGACGGAAAGACAGAACTTCCTTGGTGCTGCCACAAGGGCAGGAGAGAGGACAGCTGTTGTTCTGGACTTCAGCAACAGACTCTGCATGTCTCCTCACCCTTCGACTACCAGTGTGCCACAAGGAAAGAAGAGGGAACAGCTGCTGCTCTGGACTTCAGCGACAGACTCTGCACGCCTCCTTCCCTTTCGGCCACCTGGGAAAGCTACAACAGCGGGGGCAAGCTCCATGTCGGGCCCCCTGCCCAGCTGTTCTTTTTAATAAAGAGCTGAACATTAATAAAGGCATTAGCCCTGTTCATTTCAGTTGGGGGCTCGTCCGGGATAGCCACACCCAAAGAGGACCCCCGGACAGCTGGACAGCTCGACCACCTGCTTCAAGGGACCCTCGGTATTTGCTGGCTACATACGGACCCTAAGATCAGCGTGAGATGAGCAACATGGAGGAGCAACGCAGAGGAGTGTCGGATTGGTAAGAAAACCCGGGAGACGAGCGAGCGAGTGAGTGAGTGAGACGGGGGCCAGCAGCACGAACCCCCGAAGTGAGAGGGACGTGCTAGTACCGTGTTTCCAGACTCCTGCAAAGGGGCCGGCCGGGAATGGGGGGAAGCGAGTGGAATAGAGGGGTGACTGAGGCTTCTCCTTAGAAGTAAAGCAGGCCCTCCTCCGAGCATGTGGAGGTCCCCTAGGGGTAAAGTAAGTCCCTGCCAATCAGGGCAAGGAGAATGTCCCCGGCAGGTCAGGTGGGATGTCCCTGGCAGATGCGGCAGGATGTCCTAGCAGGCAGGAGCAACAAGTCCCGCCAAGCAGAGAGCATGTCCCCAGCAGGCAGGACGGGATAACAGGGCAGGTGGGATGTCCCTGACAGGCAGGGCCGGCGGTCTCCGGCAGAGCAGGTAGGGGAATGTCCCTGGAAGGCAGGGCAGGATGTCCCTGGCAGAGCAGGCATGAACCCGAGTAAGCAGAAAGGCAGGAAGGCAAGCAAGTTAAGCCTACTAGGAGAGTCAGGCAAGGGGGCTTGGCCGGAGTTCGAGTGTAAGGCTCGGCAGGATGTTCGACCTTACCTCGGCAGGGAGACCAAGCTTCCCAAGCCTAGTAAGAAGGTTGGGCAAAAGACCAAGTGAGAGTTTGGGCAAGACTTAGCAGGGATCCAAGCCTAGGAAGTCCAGCAAGAAGTCCAAAACTTAGGCTGAAGAGCAAGAGAACAGAAGACAATAGATGTGAGTGTGACTAGTGACTGTCCTGGCCAAGAGACAGTGTAAAGTGTCGAGAGGGTAGTACCAAGCGTGGGAGTTTAGTTAAAAGAAATTAAGTTCATTCAAGAGATTCAAATGCTAAGTTGTGGGAAGGGACCAGATGAGCTTTAGTTGCTTGTCAATATATTCCATTTTAGATAGAGGCACCATTTATGATATATTTTTTTCTTTTCTTTTTGATGCCTGAAAATAGGAAGAGGTTGTAGTAAAGGAGCAGATCCTTCCAAAGGGAAAACAAAGAGAATTCCCCCTAACAGCCGCTTGGGGCAATTGTTAGACCAATGGGATTCTTGGGAGACCACAAAGCATCTAGACAAGAGTAAGATTATATATTACAGAAGTATGGCCGAAGTTAGAATTACAGGGAGAGTGGCCATAGTATGGAACCCGAGATCAGTAGATGTGTAATCAGTTAAACCAACACCTAAAAAAACCCGAGAGGACCTTGATACAGAACAACTATCTTATGCAGCTTGCTGGCTGGAGAATTCTATAAATAATGAGACTGTGAGAATATGCAAGTTACAAAGAAATAGAGAGGAAGACAAAGAGAATAGAGAGGGAGAGACTAGAAAAATAAAGGAATGGGACCCCCTCGATTGCCTGCCCCCTTCTGCTCCTGTTACCTCTTCAACACTTTCCCCAGTCGGTCCTTCAGCCCCTCCTATTGAGTCTCTGATTCCTTTCCCCCATTTTTCCACCTCTGTTCTATGGATATTCTCAGTTCAGTCAGAGAGAAAGAGAGAGGTTTTTCTAACCAGGCGAGAGCCTGGGAAACAGTTGGGAAAGAATGTAAATAATTCTATAATCTATCTCTTTGTTCACATTGTTTATAGATATGTTCTACCACCGTGCATCATTCACTGCACACCAATGGTGTGTGTGAGATGTTTTTACTCTAAGACCAATGAAATTAGTCTGCACGATGTTCTCTATATATAGAGCGGTGCATTTGAAATGAATTAGTTCATTCTCTTTGCCTTCTAACTTGGAGTCCTTCTGTTCCCGTCCTGCTCAACAGTGACATCGTTCCATCGTCCCTTACCCCAGTTTCCTCAACCATCTCCTCAACTCCCTCTTCCCCTTCTCCAGCTAGAGTTTCCTTGCCTACTCCCACTTGGGAGCTGAGGCCACCCTTGCCCTGTGTTGGTTCACTACCTGGCATGCCCCCTGGCCTCCAATGTCTGTCTCCACTACTATTTCCCTGCCTGGTGTCTTGGAAAAAGGGCCATATTGTGGCACCCGATCCAAAGCACCAAGGGTGAAGGGGCTCTTCCCCCTTAGAGAAGTTCCTATGGGTGGAGCAGCTAGGGGAGCTAAGTTTGTGGATGCATCTTTGACATCTTCTGAAGTCCGGGGATTTAGGAAAGAGCTAGGAAATTTAGTGGAAGACCCCATTAGACTATCTAGCCAGTTGGACCAATTTCTAGGGCCGAGTATTTGTACCTGGGGGGAGCTGAGCTCTATTCTAAGCATTCTGTTCTCTCCGTGAGAAGTCCAGATGATCCGAGCGGCAGGGATGAAGATATGGGAAAGAAAGGGTAGACTGGGGCCCCCAGGGGACCAGGGGATGCCCTTGGTGGACCCCAACTTGAGTTCCAGCCAAGAAGAAGGAAGGCAAAACATGAGAGACTATAGGTCCCTCATGATAAGAGGGATCAAAGGGTCTATCCCTAGGGGAAGCAACACAAAATTGGCCTTTGATGGTACGCAGGAGAAGGATGAGACCCCAGCAATTTAGCTTAACCGACCAAAACGAAATTTCCAGTTATATTCAAATATAGACCCAGATAGCCCAGAGGGTCAAGTTCTCTTGAAGGTCCAGTTTGTCACCAAATCCTGGCCCGATATTAGATGGAAGCTAGAAAAGGTGGAGGACTGGCAAAAAAAAAAACCAAAAAAACCCCAAAAACAAAAACAAAACCATGAATGAGTTGCTCAAAGAAGCCCTAAGAGTGCATTTAAGTGGGGAAGACATAAAAAGCCAATAGCCTACCTCTCAAAATTACTAGACCCAGTAGCTAGAGGATGGCCAACTTGCCTGCAAGTAATCGCAGCAGCAGCTATCCTGATAGAAGAAGCCCAAAAGGTGATCCTTCAAGGGAAAATTAAAGTCCACACCCCCTACGATCTCAAAACATTACTAAGCCAGAAAGCTCAGCAGTGGCTGATTGACTCTAAAATATTGAAGTATGAGATCATCTTAATGAACACAGGTGACTTAGAGTTAGTCACCTCCAAATGTCTAAACCCTGCACAGTTTCTTGCCGGAGAACCCCTGGCTGATCTAGAACATGATTGTGTTAAACTCATAAATCTGAAGACCAAAGTGAAAGAGAATTTAGAAGATGTACCCCCGCCATATGGGAGATCCCTTTTTATAGATGGGTCCTCAAGAGTAGTAGGAGGGAAAAGAGCCTCAGGATATGCTGTCATAGACAGGGAAGACATGAAAGTCGCAGAAAAAGGGAAACTGCCCTCAAACTGGTCCGCCCAGTGTTGCAAAGTCTATGCTTTGAAAAGAGGATTAGACCTGTTAGAGGGAGACCAAGGAACTATTCACACAGACTCGCAATATGCGTTTGGGATCATCCATAACTTCGGAAAAATTTGGGAGGAGTGTGGCAACCTAAACTCCAAAGGGAAGAACCTGGTACATGAGAAACTGATAAAACTAGTATTACAATCCTTACAAAAGCCCTCAGAGATAGCTGTGGTGCATATAAAGGGACATCAGAAAGGACACACCCATGAAGAAAAGGGAAACCGATTAGCAGATCAGATCGCTAAAGAAGCAGCCTTAGACTCAAGAAATCCAGTAAAAGCTTTTAGAATGGAAGTAGGACCAAGTGGAGAAAGAAAAGAAGAGCCAAGGTTCAGTAAAAAAAAGAATTAAAATTAATAAAAGAACTAGAATTACATCAAGGGGAACAAGGAGAATGGTTAACTCATGATGGGCATAAGTTCCTAAATAAAGCCCTAGCTCGAAGAGTGCTAGTAGAGTTACATGAATTGACCCACTGGGGAATCCAAGGTTTGTGCGACCACTTTTTACGGGAAAATTTATGTCTTGGAGTATATGATCTGGCGAAGGCAGTCACAAGAGGGTGTGCGATTTGCCTGAAAACTGACCAAAAGGTAATGAGAAAAACAGCATGTGGGGGAGGAAAACTTGCCTTGAGACCTTTCCAAAACATACAAGTAGATTTCACTGAAATGCCCTCTGTGCAGAGGTACAAACATTTACTAGTGATCGTAGATCATCTCACTCACTGGGTAGAGGCTTTCCCAACCAAAAAGGAAACCGCACAGGAAGTTGCAAGAATAATCTTAGAAAACATCATATCTTGATATAGGCTAGTCAAAAGCATTGACTTGGACCGAGCTCCACATTTTGTCACTCAAACTTTACATCAGGTAACAAAAGCCCTGGGGATAAGGTGGAGGATTACACACCCCATGGCATCCTCAGAGCTCTGGAAGAGTAGAAAGGATGAATAGAACTCTTAAAAATGTGTTAACCAAATTAATTGAAAAGACAAAGATGAATTGGCTCAGGTGTTTACCTCTCGCTCTCTTGCGCATCAGAACAAGACCTCGGTCCAACATAGGGGTCTCCCTATAAAATGATGTTTAGACTCCCTTTTTTTAATCACCCCTTTCAGTACAGCAGATTATCTGGAAGGGGAGGCAGCAACTCAGAAATATTTAGAGGTCATAGGAAAATCCCTAGAAGGCCTCAGAAAGAAGGGGTATCCCCCCCAAACTTCCCCTCTGGACACCAATGCCCACAACATCAGTCCCGGGGATTGGGTGTTGATAAAGTCCTGGAACACCACCACTCCATTAACCCCCAAATTCGAAGGACCTTTCCAGGTGTTACCACACACACTGCGGTGTGAACCCAAGAAAAAGGCTGAACCCACGTCACCAGAGTCAAAGGACCAGTGCCACCCCCAGACGCCAGACCAGACCCAACAGTGTCACCTGCCTGCTCTTGTGCATGGACAGTAATTAAGAGACCAGAGGTCTTAAAATTAACTTTAAAAAAGACTTGCTAGAGACTGATATGCAGTAAGATGTTAATAACTGTTTCTGAGTTTAAGTGCCATAGTAAAGGTTTAAGTACTTTGTAATTGTTTAATAAGACTAAGTGTCCTTTAGCCAAAGGAGTTAACTGAAAAATTTCTAATTAGAATATTATTAAGACTTGGTTTCTAAAGAGTGGGAGAATTACCATCAGACATAAGTAAAAGCATACAAATGCCAAAAGAAGTTAGCCCTCAAAAGCCAAAGACTGTAAGTTGATGTGGGCTTAAGCCCGATCAAAGAAAGAGAAGAGGGATTTGTAATGAACAAAGTTCCCAGGTGTTCCCCAGAGACTCGGGCAGGGCCTTCCTAGTTCCCATGGCAACACTGGAATGGCTGCTGGCTCTAGCTGAGTACCGATATTGAAATATTAATTAGCTAATTGCTCTGTTTGTTTTCTCTAAACTACCTGGAGATAACCTGCCTCCCCCACCACGCTGACATTCTGGGACTAAAATGCAAATAAAAAAAAACCTTGGGATCATGGGAGTATTTTTAGGGGAGAAAGACACCCCTAAATAAAGAACTAAACACAGTAGAGGGGGCTAGACAAATGCCCTAGCTGAGGAAGAGGGAAATACATCCCCTGATTGACTTTTACTCGTCACCATCACCTAAAAAAGACTAGACTAGATTAGGCTGTGGGAAGCAGAGACGGAAAGACAGAACTTCCTTGGTGCTGCCACAAGGGCAGGAGAGAGGACAGCTGTTGTTCTGGACTTCAGCAACAGACTCTGCATGTCTCCTCACCCTTCGACTACCAGTGTGCCACAAGGAAAGAAGAGGGGACAGCTGCTGCTCTGGACTTCAGCGACAGACTCTGCACGCCTCCTTCCCTTTCGGCCACCTGGGAAAGCTACAACAGCGGGGGCAAGCTCCATGTCGGGCCCCCTGCCCAGCTGTTCTTTTTAATAAAGAGCTGAACATTAATAAAGGCATTAGCCCTGTTCATTTCACAAAGCACCATGCAAGATGATTCTTGAATTCCTAGCATGTCTGGCTTGGTTGTGCTGGTGTCTCTTGTCTCTCTCTGCCTTAGGTCAGATAGTGAATTAAGGCTTTTAGAAGAGCTGGGGGAGTGGGCAAGGGAGTGGTTTAAAAATGTATGTAAGACTGAACTGTTTTTTTTCCTTGCTGCTTGAAGTGGTGTCATTTTAATTTCTGCAGGCAGAGAACAGTTTTAAAACGTCAAAGTAAAATTAATCTATGGAACTGCCAATATTTATTCTGGTCCCGCACCTCAAAAGAGCTTCCAGAAGTGTTTGCCCTTTAATTAGGGCATATAATTTAGCCTGCAACTTTGCTATGACAACTACTGTATTTTCTTGTGACTATTTCCATAGAGAACACTAAAATATTTGCTTTGGTTAGGATCTCTCTTGCTTCTGATTTCAAATAAGGAGGGTTTTTTTGAGCACCAAACAATACTTAGTTTTTATATCTTTGCTTTGTCAGTGTTCAATTTGCTTATTGTGCTGTAAGTTATGTTCTTGACGTTGAATGTAAGGTATAACTTCTGTCAGTGTAAATGTTTAAAAAAACCATTTCAGTCACTTTTCAGGGAGATCTTTGGATTACAGATGTATGTCAGTGCTGCTGTTAGTGCCAATAGTTCACAGGCCTGGTCAGTTAGGAAAAAAAGATGGTGCTAAAGCAGAGTTGCTTTCCAAAGCAAAACTATTGCAAATGTTTTTCATCAGGGGATTCTTTATTTTCATATTTTACAGTGTATGTATAAAACCGAACTAATAGTTCTGTTTCATCTTTTCAAAGAGGAAATCAGTTTTGGTAGGGTGTAGTGGTATTAATTGGCCTTGATTAAATTGACAGATTCTGTAGTAGTATGGCTAACTTTTGGGCTTTCACAGATGCTCTTCATTTGTTGGGGTTTTTTTTTGAGCCCTGTCTTTTGATAGTTTCTTGAGGCTTTTGGTAGAGTTATGGGGCAAATACCCTGCAGTTCTAATTGGTTGAACTAATGTTATGCAGGTTATATGAGAAATACCATAATGACTCAAACCAAAGCACTATCTCACCTAATTAATACTTGTGCCCTATGGCAAGCAGCAGCAGTTGCTTATGGAAAGAATGAGAAACAAGCCATGTGTTTCTGTGAGCGTTCTTCTCGTTTTGGACTTTACATGTCTTAGAGTCATTGCTACATAATTCCTGAACTAGCAGTTGTTTTTCTAAAAATATAGTAATTTGATAAATATAAATGAATGGTGGTTTAGATGTTTCTTTTTAGTAATAGTTGTTTCTGTACTTCATTTTTTTCATTAAACCATAGTAGGATATTAGTTAAAGGGAAAATGTAGGGAGATGTGTGTGTATATATATACACATTTCTACAGACAATTTTTTCTTTATTATCCTACTGTGTGTATACGTGTATACACATAGCTACAATTTTTATTCTTTAACTAATATTCTACTACCTACTCTGTATATATGTATGTGTGTATATACATAGATATATATTTAAAATGTTTTGGGAAAAAATAATTTTATTAACTGTGAGAAACGACTGCTCATTTTTAAAATTTTAAAAGTTTATTAAACTTTAACAAAAAAAATACAACAAAAGGACTATATAAGGAAAAATTACAGCGCTGGGAGCCACCATAACTATCAGCCACGTGTTCATCTACAAAATGTATGCTCTGCCTTTTATATCCATAGCCCCTCACAAAGTTTTGTCAGTCAACTCCTTCTCTGCTGTTCATTGGTGAAGATTACCTTCTTATATCTTAATTGGAGGTCAGGTGTTGTTATGCTGTGCCTCTTGGTAATAAGCCGGCCTTCTCTAAATGCCCTGACTGCTGAGGCTACTACAAGGGGGAAGAGAAAGAGGACTATGGGAGGACACATTACAATAACATCACTGTACATTTTAACATCTGCATAGTATCTATCTCTTAATTGTGAGAGCCAACTATTATATTACTCATCTATAACCTTAACTCTTTGCAATTCCTTTTTAGCTCCCTTTCCAATCATCAGAGCAGCCTCTCCCCTGCCTCAGTGTTGTCTTCAAGCACATCACATGTGGTAAGTCCTATTTGCATTTCCACAGATATTTGGCATATAGTCAGTTTATCTGGTGATTAAGACCCTCTCTTAGTTCAGTGTGTTCCAGTATGCTAATAACCAAAACAAGAGCTTTATCTCAGGGAAGGAGGACTGCCAGCTCTCTAGTGATAAAAAAAGTCTTTACCACTTGTGATTTGTACTAGATCAGGGCTAGCTGTTACAGAGACTTGCCAGTTACACAACTGAAGAGGAAATTTTTGTGCCAGCAAGGGGGGATGGAATATAGAAAGAATTTCTTATAACAAATGTGTTTAAAAAACAAATAAAACTTTAGATGTGGCTGTCTGAAACTGCTCTAAAATATGGACTCTTTACAGTCTCCACTGGAGAGATTAGCTGGCAAAGTGCAGGTGATAGAGTGGTACATGTCATGACAAATGCTTCAGGACAGATGATTTTAGAGTTTACAATGTGACATTGTTGTCACCTGTGTATTTAATGCATTAGAAATAACAAGGCAAATGGTAGTGAACATGGTGCTCTAGATGAGGTTGCACAAATGAAAGTCAGAGAGATACTGCCTTGTTCTGTCTGTACAATCCCAGTTGGGGTGTGCAGATAGGTTACTGCTTTTCTTTATGCTTAAATTTTGGTTTGTAATGCTCCACCCCTGTTGTATATGTAACTTAAAAATCATACTTATCAAAATGTACTCCTTTTTTGTTGTCAGAGTTCTTTTTGGTTTCTGTGTGTTGATGATGCTGTTTTGCAGGTGTGATCAGCTTACAGTTAAAGCACTGTATTGTGCTGGATTCAAACCAGAAACTCCTTTATCCTCATGTGTTCCTGTAATACATTTTGTTTGTGTTTCAGTTTACCACATTGACTCTGTTGTGGGGCACTGCAGTTTTAATCTTTTAAATTCCATAAATGCACTGAGGAAATCACAATAGCAGTGTTCTGTATTTTGAAAACAAATATTGTCTTTTGGAAGAATATAGTTTATTTAACATAACAAATACTAGCTTAAAGGAATATACAAGCAAAAAGGGCAAGAAATAATGCAAGGGAGTGACATTTGAGTTATTGTGGTATAATTTTGTGATGATATAGCAGTTTGAATTTGTCATGTAATAATTTTCTTTGAATACTTAGAAATCACAAGCATGCAACTTAATTGCTTGCCTGATACATAGATAATGCATTATTTTTACATGTGCTGCTGTTGCTTAAAAGATTGTTGGGTTTGATTTTTAGTTTTGTTCCCTCCCCCGCCCCACATCTTTCACTTTGCCTCATTTGCTCTGTGATCCTCAATCTTTTTGTCTCCTTTCTAGCACACTAGTGTTGAGAACACAACTTCACTTCAGCCTTCAACTTTTTCAGCTGCTTCAACCTCAGCCACTAGCACCACCTCTTCAGTTGTCAGCATGGCAAGCAGTATGAACACTACAGCTAGCCTTGGCCTGAGTGTTACCAGTGTGTCTGCTACCCCACGAGCAGCTCCCTTAATGTCTTCAGGTTTGCAATATTAACAGTTTGTGTGGAGAGACAAAGGACTTCGATCAGCAGGGCTGTCAGTTGAGCATCTTGCCAGCTATAGCTATGCTAAGAAATCCACACTCTTGACTAGCATTTTCAGCATGCTTTATTTTCTGGGTTATAAAATAAAATTTCCTGGGTTTGTGTATTTGAGATACTTTTTAAGACATTATGTGGCATGTATGTAGCATATTCCATCCCCAAAGAGCTTTGTAAATAGAAACCAGAGTAATTCTGACTTTGGAAGTTTTGGACTAGGAGATTGACCCTGTTTGTATTCCAGGTTATAATCAGCTCTTTGCTGTGAGTTCACATTAGCTTTAATTTCATTCTTCTCTGTGACTTGAATTTATTTGGCAGTGTCAAAATATACTGTCGTGTCCTCATTATCATATGCCACTTCCCTATTGCCACATCTAGTGAAAGGAAAAAAGTGTCTGATGTCTGGGTCATTACACAGAAAATAGCACTTCAGAAAGAGGGAAGGTTGGGAGGCTTCTTGCACTGAAATGAAAGCAATACTAAATTCTCTTTCTAATCAGCCTGAACTGCTAAAAGGAAATCCTAGGGAGGGAAGTGAATTATTTAAATATTGAGATGAGACTTACTTACAGAAGAATTTCTCATTTACATAGCTTGTAAATAAAGTGTCTGATGACTGGTCAAAGTGATTTTTTTTTTACTTTTCTGCTTCCTAGCTCTGCTTCATGTAGGCAATTGAAACCATTTAAATTTCCTCTTTGCTATCCCCAGGTGCAGTAAGTCACCCACAAAAAGTATGCTGTCAACATTTAGTGCTTTCCAGTCTATTGCTGGTGATAAGGGGCAATGTGTTGACAGAGCAGAAAATTAAAGGAGATAATTTGCTCTTAGACTGAAAACAATGCCTGAATTTTGCCTTCAGGAGAGGACCAAGGAATGGAGATATTCCAGTAATTATTGTAATTCTCTTGGACAGAGTAAATAACAAAATTAGACTATTGTCTGATGGGACTCTTTTCAGTCTTAAGTAGCCTATGGTTTCCCTTCCTTGAGGCATGGTTAAACTCTCCAGGCTATTTTGAGCATTTTCATCAAGAGCACAAAATTCTTCTGTGTAGTTCTGCTTTTACAAACTAAGACAGTGCAGCTGCCAGGACTTATGAGCTATCTTGTCTCAGTGGTGAAGCCTTTTCTTTTCTAAAGACTTGTTAAAGTGCCTGTATTTTAATTCTACAGGCAAAGCTCCCCCAAATCTGCCTCAAGGTGTATCACCCTTGTTGCATAACCAGTATATTGTGGGACCTGGAGGACTTCTGCCTGCCTACCCAGTAAGCAATTTGTTTGTCCTTGATTGATTAAGCCTTGGTGCAAGTGAGCCCTCCAGACCTACTGTTGTCTATGCCAATGCATTTCTGTTGGCACATGTTGCACCTGGAATTCTTGTTCCAAATGCTGAAGAATGTTAAATGTATTCAGTGAGGGTTTACTGTTGATAGTAAACTGTATAAGTGTTGGTACAGACCTGATCTGGCTGCTGTTGTAGGTAAACATACACGTTGCTATGGTTTTCAGCGTTATCAGGTTTTAGGCCCTTTGAATAAAATTAGATCCATTTAGGTTTGTATTACTGGAATAGATAGTATTACATAGTAATGTAATAGTAATAGTGCATAGTAATGGTTGAAATGTGCCATGTATCCGATCTGTCATACTTTAATAGATTGCATGTAACTTTTTTGGTGTCTGACCAGGATGAACATATTTTTGGTTATCTGTTTTTTGAATCAGAATCTTAATTCCAATAATTCTTCTATATTACACTGAATGTGAGGGGATACCATAGGTTGCTTTGTCGTCTAGTAATCAAATCTTAAATCCTGCAATTTTCAGAAGTAATTATTACAGCAAGGAAGGCTGTTGCTCTTACTCCCAATTCTGAATGCCCTGTAGATTTTAAACAATTTGATGAGTGATGCATCTGCGAAAACCATATTAAACATGAGACAGTAATATTCTCAGAGGACTGCTGTCACAAGGAAACAACATCAGAGTGAAAAGCCATTTTAAGCTTTGCTCTACTAGCCTTAAAATGCTACAGTGCACCATGATGGCAAAATGTGACATATATCTGTACATCTCTAAAATAGACTGGGCCTAGGCCAAACTGTTTAAACAGAGCCCCAAATTGATCATCATCAGAGAAATGTGTTATAATGTTTTATTTTTTATCTGTCTTTAAGCAGATTTATGGTTATGATGATCTCCAGATGCTTCAATCCAGGCTGCCAATGGTAAGTAAATTACTTGCTTTATTTAGTTTTAAACAAGTTATCTCCAGTGTTGATCATTTTTGCAATGTTGTAAATAGAGACAAGCCAATCTGAATTAATTAATAGTATAAATTTATTTTGCGATCACGTAACAATTTAGAGTTCGAATTTCCCCCAACCGCAGCTCGGTTGGGTCAGCCCACAGTCTACAGAGCAGCTCTGGGTGCAAAACGGAGCCCGACGGAGTCAGTTCAGAGCAGTCGGCACCTCTCTCAAAGGGAAGAGATTGGGTTTACTTGCACCAGCTTCGTCGTCACTTTCTCTCCTTGTCCTGGACCGCGTTCGACTTGCGGGGGGAGCACTTCCCCCCCAGGGGAGGATCCCTGCTCCCCATACCCTGTTGATTGTGGTGGGGGAAGGGGTAAGAGGGAGCCCTGTGGTTGCTGTAAGCTCGAAGCTTGTCTCGGTGCACAAGACGCTGGCAATGCAAATGACGGAGACATTTGCGTTGGCTCTGGTTGCTGTGGAGGTGCTAAGGGTACAGGTACGGGGATCTGGCCTTGCCCCGGCTGGGCGTTTGGGAGTATGTATGGGGAAGGAAGGTTATCTAGGGGTTCCCATGCTTTTCCCTGAGCCTTGGTTCCCCGATGGCTTTCAAACGGGAATAAACGTGCGCTGTTACGACCCCAAAGTTTGGCATAATCCTTTTCTTCATTGGGTACTTACCATCTAGACACCGGTACAAAACCTTGCAGATATGTCTATCAAAGGTCCCGAACATGGGCCAGAACATACCTGGTTTGATGCTCATACCTCCCCATACCTTGATGCAATAATATATCATCTTTTCCTTGGATTTTCCCTTTTGTTCGTGGAAGTCCTCCCAAGATTCCAATATCCATCCTAGTAGACTGTCCCTTGGAATCTCTGGCACACCATGCCCTCGTCTTCCCTCTGATCCCCCTGAGGTTTTTCCCTGAGGGATACTTCCCGCTTGCCCCATTCTCGGAAAGGGAGAAATGAGAGAGAGAGAAAAAAACAGACCCTTTTTCTTACCTGTTATGAGCTCCCAGTAAGGAGCCGCTTGTAACCTTTGGATGTTTTTCCTTTATTTGCCTGCCCCCTCAACCCAGCAGAACCTCTGGATGTCTTAGGGTATCGGACCCCTCAATTCAGCAGTGGCCCTGGGTGCTCTCAGGTTAGGCCTGGTGCTGCCAGCCTAGTAGCCACACCGGGACTGGTCCATGGGGTTTCAGCTAGCAGCAGAGCTCTCAATTTTATCCAGGACTCTTCCGTGAGCCCTCCAGACCCAAAAGGGCTTACCTAGCTCTCTAAGACCTAGAGAGCATCCCTTTCCCTTCTGGATCTCCCGTGATTGCACCCTGAAAACCTTTCCTGAGTTTTTCAGGCTTTACATGTGTCACCCTCACAATCACAACACATTCGCTTCCCCTTTGCCTGACCGGACCCCTCACGAGATTGTGGAAATGCGGTCGCCGGGACCGCTAACGCTTCGTGATAAAATCATGTCTCATACACATGCAATCACAACACATTCGCTTCCCCTTTGCCCGACCAGACCCCTCGCGGGATCACGGAAATGCGGTCGCCGGGTCTGCTCTTGCACAATGAAAAAATCACGTCTCACACACGTGCAATCACACCACCCAATCACGTGGTACTCACCAATCGTTTTCTTATGTGGATTCTTCAGTGCACTTCAGTTTTTACAGATGAAAGCTTTACACTGCGGCTCGGATGCCTGATCTTATCAGGCCTTACTCTGATATTCCTGAGAGCTTTTTTTTGGGCCCACCTTTTATTCTCCTGACTGTGGTTTTGGCTTAGTTCGGGATCTGATTGGTCCCGTGGGTTCTCCAACTCCGGCAGGCCATTGAGTCAGCGGGGCGCCTTCCACACGGAGAAGGGGTTACCCTGGGTTCCCAAATTCAGATCACGTCGGGGTCACCAAATTATTGTAAATAGAGACAAGCCAATTTGAATTAATTAATAGCATAAATTTATTTTGCGATTGCGTAACAATTTAGAGTTCGAATTTCCCCAACCGCAGCTCGGTTGGGTCAGCCCACAGTCTACAGAGCAGCTCTGGGTGCAAAACGGAGCCCGACAGAGTCAGTGCCTCCTTCAAGTTTTTGCACCCCACTGTATTTCTGCAGAGGGTTTTTATACTTTTTATTCCGCCTTTGGCTATAAGTCATTGTGGCAAGCTGCATATTCATGCAGTCTTCTCTCACCGAGAAGGCATTTTGGCCACTGATGTCTTCCGAGCAGCAGATCATCAGCCAGTGATGAGTCCAGATGTCCCCCTCCTTGTCTTCCCTCCTGGTATTGAGTCTGGGTACCAGCCTCCACACCACCTGCCTGTGATTCGCTTGGGTGTGACCTAATAGCCAGCTCTTTGCGGTCATTGTTTTCTGCTGGCTAGGGCTTTTTAAATGCTAATTAGGTGCTTGGCAACTTAATCTGCGAATTTCCTTTTGCCTTGGTTTTTCCAGTAACTCTAAAACATTTTGTGGCTACAGTGTATAACATCTATAACTACAACTTATTACATGCAACCCCAACTGCACGAATTATACATATATAGCATGCAACACAAATTAATACATTTGATAGTGACTGAGATCTTATCTCTATGTTCTATATGCTGTTTTTTTAATCATCCAATTTTCTAGGTCGTATAAATTGCTACAGTGAAACTGTCAATTTACAAATAGAAGCAAATGTGCTCTGCTTTTGTGTTGAGAAAATTTTAATTGTTATAGGGAGGGTATGACATCTTGTCAAAGCTAGTTGAAGTCTGTGTGTCAATGTTTTCTTTTACCAAGAGGTAGGATTGACCAGCAAGTAAAAAAATTGGCAGCCAGTAGGTGCATCTGACAGGTTTTGGAGGTGCTCATAGCACTGAAACTGCAGGAAAAACAAATAACCTCAAACAACATTTTTAATTTTAGAGAGTCATTACTTTATTCTGGCCAGGATGTACCACAGAAATCCTCTCATCCACACATAGGCCAGA
The DNA here is from genome assembly GCF_024509145.1 of Vidua macroura. Classification (NCBI taxonomy): domain Eukaryota; kingdom Metazoa; phylum Chordata; class Aves; order Passeriformes; family Viduidae; genus Vidua; species Vidua macroura. The sequence continues at coordinate 5,088,552 of NW_026530535.1, read as the reverse complement.
TGTGCAGAGAGAATCATTCCATGACACATGTTTTTGCAGGATTTTCTCCCAAACTTTATAGTCAAAACTCATAGTGATACACTGTTTTAAAGTTCACTGGTCCAGAGTTGAGCAACCCCCAGTTTTCAGTTTCCCATTGGATCTGAATCTCCTCGCCTCCGATACTAATTAGATATTCATTCTTCGATTTTTTTTATCAGTTCTTTCCAGACCAGCTGTCTCCAACTCTGCCAGAGGTGGCCTCTGAGGGTAGATGTTCGTAGATGGCCGCTGATGGCCCTTTGTCTTTTGGGTTATTCCCAATCTGTTGATATGTTGAGTTCGCCAGACCTCACCTGGTGCAACAATGCCCTGGAAAGAAACTTAAAATTCTTTTTCCCGGGGCAAAGGCAAACAAAACCCCTTGACTAAAGTAATAGAAAAATTTTTAAACTGGTATGTTTTCCAACACTCATAGGTGGAGATCTTTGCATGTGCATCATGGCAACAAATGCAGGTGAGCTGCAGGAGGGAGAGTAAATGAAGTTTTCTTCTTTACCTGGATCGAGAATGTAAATGGCATGAGTGAAGCTGAGAGTTAGATTCATAGAGTCTCAGCCTAGATTGCAGAAAGGTAAATAATTTTGTTTTCAGAAAACTAGGATAAGGATCTTGAAGAGAACGTTTGGTAGTATGTTACTGAGAAAAGTCACCGGATTTAGTGATTCACTGTATCGCTAGATGCAGAAATGGAGCAACGAGCAGTAATCTGAAAAGAAGTATCACTGGATGAATGCCATAGATAAAGGTCGAAGTCAGAACCAGGTCTTTCATGTTGTGAAAAATGCCAATCACTTGTTTTTTAAAATTTTAAAAATTTATTAATAATAAAATAGTTATTAAAATAGTAATAAAATTAGAGTAATACAAATTTGGATAATGAGGATTAGGACACTATGAGACAATAAAAAGCAAAGAATTACAGATGTCCGGATGTTTTTGGGCACTAAGCTGCCAAAAACATGCCTTGTGAACAAAGGAATAACCCTTAAAAGCAATAGCCTGTTGCATATTCATATATCTCATACATGATGCATAAATTCCTTGCAAATTAAGAACTTTTCTGGTTTTTGTCAACTTCTTCCCCTTAATCCTGGTGGTTCCATAAAGATGGAGAGAAGGTGGAAGAATGTTTGTCTTTTCTGATAAGGAGGCTGTAACTCTTTAGATTTCCTGTTGCTGTTGTCTCTGTGCAAAGAGTTTCTTGATTATCTTATCCCTTTTCTTGAGCTAGTAAAAAATATCTTACATCGCAGAGTTTCTATTTTAACGTTATGTTGTAACCTAAAACTATATTTAACACACTACTTAAAAAGGATTAATACAGTATTACAAAATAACCCTCCATAATACATATAGTATTCGATTTAATATTTGCGAAGAGCCAATCATAAAATGCGCATTTTTCACAACATGGAGTCTGGGGACAGCCAGAGTGAGATAGTCAAAGGTAAATACAGGGATGTCCTAGGCAAAACCCTGTCCAGCTGCACAGCCTGAACACCTGTCTCAAACTCAGGCAAATTTATTTTATAACCCAGCAAATAAAGCATTCTGAAAATGCTACTCAGGAGTGTAGATTTCTTAGTGCAGTTATGGCTAGTCTTAGGAGGAGTGGCTGAAGGAGCTGGGGTTGTTTAGCCTGGAGAAAAGGAAGCTCAGGAGAGAATGGAGTTCAAGATAAAGAATTTTTGTAAAGTTTAATAAGGGATTAAAACAAAAAAAGAGACAAAAGTCCAGCGCCTGGGTGCTCCTAGGGAACAGCCAAAGAACACACCAGTACATACAGACAGTGAGGTACATGCATATTCATGTGTTTCATGCATTATTCAAACATTCTTTCGAACTTTCTGATGTTTTGGGAACTCCTTTGTTTGGCTTCTTCACATTCCGACTTATCTGCATGACATCTTGTGTGTCAGGTCAATATATTTTATTTCTTCTTGTGCCTCCATCCTGCTGTTTCACATCCTCTGATAAGGATTTAGTGTGTCCTCCTTAAATTTAACATGTCCTCCTGAAATTTAACATAAAGTTAACTCTACTTGTCCTCCAGTGCTCTGGTTTGTGTCAAGGTTATCTTATCAGTTGGAGGATTCAGTCAAGGGAAAGGGGAACAACATGATCACTTTACACCATTTGTTTGGTTACATAGAGGTATTTTAACACCTAGTGTTCAGCCAAGGCCTATATTATAGCATATTCACCCCACTACTATTTCTATAAACTGTGCAGTACATACTTAAAGTTATAGATTTTGTTATACTGACAAACAGCTAAATAAAGGTATACATGATATTGTATCTGAATACTAATGATCAATGCAAAAACTAATATATATAAATGTGAAAGCCAATATCATATTGCAGTCCTCTTTTTTAACAGTGTCTTCTCCCATGGAACAAGTGATAGGACAAAAGGAAATGCCCTCAAGTTGCACCAATGGAGGTTTAGACTGGATATTGGGAAAAATTTCTTCATGGAAAGGGTTGTCAAGTATTGGAACGGGCTGCCCAGGGCAGTGGTTGAGTCTTTTCTGTCTGTAATGACCCGGTGTTGGTTCTGGTCTGTTTTCCTTTCCCTTGTGTGTTGCCATTGTTTTCATATTAGCTGATCTTTTCACATTTGGAAGGGTTGTGAAATGTTGTTTGGAAGAACCTGGGCAGCCCCCTCCTGCACCGAGGGCCTTGGGGTGGGGGGGGGGGGGGAAGCGGTGGTTGCAGAGGTTGCAGGGGCAGCTTCTGAGGAGGCGGCAGCTTCTGAGGAAGTGGCTCTGGGTGTAGGCACTTGATTGCTGGATGTGTTCCTGGATACAGCTGCCCCAGCTCCTATGTTTGAAGCTCTTGAGGATAAGAAAGGCTTTTCCTTCGGATATATATATTGCTCCTACTCCTGCTGGATTGGGTCCCTGGCTGTGGTCCAATGAGTGTGTGCCTGTAACAGGAGTATTGTGCTTTCTCTACCTTTTTGCCTGAGATGGCTAGGGAGTAAAGAAGAAAATGCCCCCCATAAAACTGTTTGTAAGCCAAAGTTCTTGCATTTAAAATGGCCTGGAGCCCCTGTGCCCCAAGAGGAGGGATATCCAAGAGTCCTCTGGAGATGGAGCTGAACCAACTTATCTAGTTAGAGCTCTAGTAGGAGGAGAAGGAGGTGGTGGTTTCACTTGCTGAAGTTTTAAGGTCCCCTCCAACAGCAAGGATCACGTTCTGCTTCTACGAGAGCTATTGTCATATTGAAAACATGTTCACTCTCCTGTGAAAATTTTAAAAGTTTCATAAAGGACAATAAGAAGCAAGGACCATAGAGCAAAGGTTATTACGGCTGGGCCCATCTTGGCACTGAGCCAAGAGCACACTGTTGTCTTTGGGGATACCCCTTAAATACCTTTTCCCTTCCATCAGCCTGTTGCATATTCATAGACCCTTATGCATAGTAAACTTTTTCCCCAAACTAGTTTACATGTTCCAAGAATTGTTTAGCATGACTCCTCCCTGGGTCCGCCTTTTTAGAGCATGCGTATTCTTTGGTTGTGGTTTTAGTCCATTCTTATCACCTCCAATTTTTGGGCCTTGGTCCACACAGTCTTCAGATGGTGAGTGCTGATAGTTGGCATATCTATAGCAAGTTTCCTCATCCTATATTCATTAGATGTTATCCCATCCAAGCAGACATTTTAACACAAGCATAGCTATTTCACTAAGCTTAATTGGCAACAGAAATAAAAACGATATCTTTATAACACAGTTACTTTAACACTACACATATAAAATCCATTTTAATATTTTTGAAAAGCCAATATTATAATATGTATCTCTAACATCATATGTTTTATCAAAGCTTTTGGAGAAGGAAAAATGTGTGTGGTGGTGTTGACAGGCTGGGAGCCATAGTCTTTGTTAAAAACAGGAGCACACTCCTGGTACTAAAGGTGATTTCAGCATTTATTATAAATAAAGGCCTGAAGCATGGGGGCCCGTGGTTCGAGCAGGAGCGTTCCCATCAAGAATGCTGCAGCGCCGGTGCTGGGTCTTCTTTCTTTCTTGAGCAGCAATGTCCCCGATGTCACTGGGTCAGATGCCCCCTTTTTATCCTGTTTGTTGTTCCTTTGGATTGGTTTCTGTTTGGATCCTTCATTTGCATGAAGGTTTAAGGCACTTGATTGGCCCATTACAGTTCTGTCCAGGCTGGCTTGTTTCGCTTGGGGGAGGTGGTGCACTTTACTTAGGTGTAATACGGTACGTTGAGAACTGTATTTCTTATAACTACCCTTTTAACCCCTTTTACAATATAATAACCAAACTAACAGTACATGCTTAACAATTATCAACTATTTTACAAGTTTCTAACCTATTTTTGACAGTCTTGTCAGGCAATGTTGTGTTGGGGAGTGCTATGCTTTGGGTGCTGGCATATGCATGATGTTTTGGCATACCTAGGTCCCCTTGTCACCAAAACTGCAGGAAAAACAGAAACCCTCCAACAACATTTTTAGGGTTAGAGAATCAAGGCATTACTTTATTTCTGGCCAGGATGTTGTTCTGGCCAGGATGTGCAACAGAAATAATTTCATCCACACATAGCCTGGGTTGCGCAGAGAAAATCATTCCATGACACATGAATTTTACTAGATTTTTCAGATACTTATACAGTCAAAACCCACAGAAATTCGCTCAATGTCATCGGTTCCAAGTTATATACTTCTTAGTATTTGGTTTCCTATTGGCTACAGATCTCTTTGCCTCCAATGCTAATTAGATCCTCGTTCTTATCTCTCTTTTCCCAGAAGAGGTGTCTCCGACCATACCAGGGGCGATGTTTGGAGTTGATGGTCCGTTAATGGTCCTTGATGACCGTTGAAGGTGTTTATCTTTTGTGTATCTTCTGTGCTACTCCCAGTCTGTTGAGATGTTAAGTTCATCAGGCCTCACCTGGTGTTATGAATAGATATGAGAGTTTAGATAAGTACTTGCCTTTTGCCCAGGCCTCTGGCAGCAGACAGTAGTCTTATTGGGGCGGCCAGCACCCCCAACACTAACTCTTGTCCACAAGTTCTTTAAGAATGGCCGATTAGGTTTATTATATAATGAATTATTTATTTAATAGAAACAAAATTATCAGACATTAAGACTCTAAAGAGATTATTTACTACACAGGCATAAAACAGAACAAAAAAAAGGGAATTACTAGTGGATAACATACAGTGTGAAGCCCAAAACTGGGCAAGAAAATAAGACTGTAGTCAGACAGCTATAGAGCAGGTATTTGTTTATTCAGCGCTGGGAGTGAGGGGGATCTCTCTGCCAAAAACTCACTCAATCTTCTTTAGCCTTCAGTTACATTTTAAAAGTCCTCCTGCACAACATCGCAATTACATATCATTGGCATACTCATAATTGCATAAAGCTGTGTCATGATTTTACAGCAGTTTTTGCTTTCACGCATGCGTCAGTTCCTTCTGTTGTGGTCGTCAGTCTTCTGGTGGTCTTTTGATGAAGGCTTCTGTAGTCTTCCTCATGTTTGAACTTTTTACCTTTATCTTCAGTACATGCCTGGTGCTTCTTGTTTTTCCAGTCTAACCTGTTTTTAGCTAATTTTGCAGTTTGTAAGTTTCATTAAAACTTGCTATCTTGCTCTTGATGGTGTTTGTTATCTTACTTGCCCTGCTATCTTGCTTTCTTTGTTATCTTGCTTACTTTACCTGCACATCTTGTTGCAGTGTTACTTAGGGTTAACCTTTTGTTACATACAACTTAGGATTCAAGTGCACGATTAAAGGTACCTATTTACAGCTAGCAAAGGAATAGTATAAATTAGGATTCAATGTATCTTACCATCCAGTTGCTGATGGAGCACACATCGAAATCCTTTCCCTCAATTTCCGGAAAAGTAGCCGTGAAGATGCGTTCAGGCTTGGGGAAGTAGCCGTCTTGCACGTTTCCAGGGAGTGTGTAAGAGATGCTAAAAATTACCAGATAATATTGGCTTTTGCATTTATGTATTAGCTTTTGCATGTTGTTATTGATCATATGTATTTAGATATGATATGAATTATAAGTCTTTTTAGCTGCTTGTTAATATAATATACTCTATTAGCTTAAGTATGTACTGTATTGCACATGGAAATAATAGTGTAATGAATATAATATCTATGTATCGCTTATAGAAATAGTGGCGTGATGAATGTGAAAAACACGTTCACTCTCTTGTGAAAATTTAGAAAAGTTTAATAAAAGACAATAGGAGACAAGGACCATAGAGCAAAGGTTATTATGGCCAGGAGCACCTTGGCACTCAGCCAAGACCAGACTGTTACCTTCGGGGATACCCCTTAAATACCTTTCCCCTTACATCAGCCTGTTGCATATTCATAGACCCATATGCATATCCATAAACTAGTTTACATTTTCCAGGAACTATTTTACATGGCCCCTCCTCGGGTCCACCTTTTTAGAGCGTGCATGTTTCTTGGCTGTGGTTTTGGCTCCTTCTCCTTATCACTTCCAGTTTGGGCCTTGGTCCATGCTTTCTTCAGGTGGTGAGTGCTGATAGTTGGCATATCTGTAGCAGGTGTCCTCATCCTGTGTTCATTGGATGTTATCCCATCCAAGCAGGCATTTTAACACAATCATAGCTATTTCACTACTATGTCTAAGCTTAATTAACAGTAGAAATACAAACTATATCTTTATAACAAAGTTACTTTAACATCACACATATAAAATCCATTTTAATATTTGTAAAAAGCCAATATTATAATATGTATCTATAACAATGAACGTATTGTACTATAGACCTTATCAAAACATAAGATGTGGAAAAGCTCACAATTAAAAGGCAAATATCATGTATATATGTTAAGAAAAGTTTTATAGATTAATAGTTATGTTTTACCCCCTTGTGTTGTTATCAGGGGACTGCCTGGGATTGGGACATTTGGGAGGGTTGGCTTATCACTATGGCAACACCTGACCTCCAATCAAGATTTAAGGAAGTAAACTCCACCACTGGACAATGAAGAAGGAGTTGATGGACAGAACTTTGGGAGGGGGAAAAGGGTTAAAAGGTGAAACCTCCATTGTGTGGGTGAGCACATGGTAGGAAAAATCCTTTCCCGGCATCGTAATATTTTCTCTATTCAGTCTTCTGTTGTATTTTTGATAAGGTTTAATAAACCTTTCTAAATTTTTGGAAGTGAGTAGCATCTCTCACACTAAGAAGAACAATGTAAGGCCAGCCACTGACTGACCTCTCCAAGTGATAACAGTGACACAAGACAGAGCACCAGAGGAGACTGGGAAAGAGCTCATTAACTCCTCTTATCAGAAAAGTGTGAAACAACAGGGATGAAATCATGGGAAGGAATAAAATTTATTGACTTGATCTCAGTATGTCATACAGATAAGCCAGGATGGGAAACCTAAACACGAAGAGCCTCTGCAACATCAAAAGCTCTCAGGAATGTTTAAATAATGTATAAGCTAATGAATATGCATGTAACCCCAGCAATGTAAATGTATATAGAGAACATGATTTTAAGTTTTTTTCTGGTGGTCTTTGACCGTTCATCAAAAGCTCCCCAGCACTGGAAATACTGTCCTTCTTTTATCCTATTATTATTAAACTTTTAAAAATTCTAAGGAGTGAACTCTGTTTTTCACAGAGGCTTCCACCTCCATGATAATGTGTGTGACTTTTATAGTCATAAAGAGCAGTGTCTTTGGTCAATGATATTTATTTTTCTTTTATCTCTTCCCACATCTGCTCTCCATATCACGATCTTGATTCTTGGCCAGGCTGCAGACCTTTTGGTGCTAGGAGATGACCCCTTGCTGGGCCTTTGACCCACCTGGGCTCTCTCTCCCATCTGTACCTGCCATCTATGGTAGAGAGAGGAGGGGGGAGGAAGTCCTGCCACACCTGGTGGAACAATACCTTGGAAAGAAACTTTAATTCCCTTCCCCTGGGACAGAGGCAAACAAACCGGACTAAACTCAAAAAATAAAAAAATTTAAACTTGGTATACTTTCCAACACCATCCCTGCAGGAGGTACACTGATGTTGGAGGTCCATGGCTGGACCTTGTCTATGTTGCCCTAGAATAGCTCATGCTGCAAGGTGTTTTCAAGCAACACAATGTGACAGTTGGCATGAAAAGTGCCTGAAGTGGCAAGAGCAGCTGAATTCAGCCTAGTCAAAGTGATCTCTGCTGTGTCTCTCCTTCATGTAATCATAGAATGGGTTGCGTTGAAAGGGATCTTTTAAGGTCATCTAGTTCAATCCCTGTTACAAACCAGTTTAACACAAAACACTGAAGGAAGCTGAGCCTCTGTGACAGTCCTAGGTTGACTGTATGATGCTTTTATCCCCAATCGTCTGTTCTGTTTATGCTGAATAATAAGTTTTGCACCTTTAAGACTTGTTCCAGGAGTGAAGGGGGGGAGAAGAAGCGCAGAGTTTGTTTTCAGAAACTGCACTCACTCCTCCACATTCCTTCTCCTGGACTGCATTGTCTGCGGATGGACAGACAGCGAGATAGAGCTCTCCTTTGCTTTTTAGTTAGTTTTAGCTAGCTGAGGCAAAGAAGTTCCCTGGACTGTGGCTTTTCCTTTTCTTTGGACTTGCTCAAACCTGCTCTGGACTGAACACTAAGAAAAGCACCGGCAGCTTGCACCTGTGGGCCAGCGGGCTGGGCCTGGGCCGTGGCATTTCCAGCGCCGGAGGGACTGATAAGAGACTGAGTGAGCCGAACTGCAGCCCAGGGCGAGGGGGGGATTTTTCTGAGTTTGTCCCTCTTTTAAAGTGGCAAGAAGTTTCACTGTTTAATATTGTTTAGGTTTTCTTGTTTAATAAACAGTTTTTTTCCACTTTTTCTCCAAGGAAGTATTTTTCCCCAAACCGGTTGGGGGGAGGGGCCAATTGAATCTGCCTTCTAGAGGAACCCCTTTGGGGATTCTCTCCCAAATTTTCCCTGAACCAGGACAGTGACTAAAACGGATTGGACCCAGACAGGTTCAAAATATACCCAAAAACCATTATTAAAATCAAATGAGGTTAGATGTTGGTGCAAAAAAAAATCTTGATATATTTTATTTTATAGTAAAAGAGGCAAAGAGAAGAGAAGAGAAGAGAAGAGAAAGAAAAGAAAAGAAAAGAAAAGAAAAGAAAAGAAAAGAAAAGAAAAGAAAAGAAAAGAAAAGAAAAGAAAAGAAAAGAAAAGAAAAGAAAAGAAAAGAAAAGAAAAGAAAAGGAAAGGAGTTGTGCGTGGGGGGACAAGGAGAGAGTGACAGGGGTGTGAGAAACGACTGCTCACTTTAAAAATTTTAAAGGTTTATTAAACCTTAACAAAAACACAACAAAAAGACTAAATAAGGAAAAACTGGCCTAGGAGCCTCCCTCGTGGCTGCCTACCACGTGGCTGGCTCCTCTTCAAGATGGATGCTTCATCTTTTATATCTCTAGCCCCTTCTAGAGCCTTATCAGTCAACTCCTTCTGTGCTGTCTAGTGGTAGAGGTCACTTTCTAACATTCTGGTTGGAGGTCAGGTGCTGCCATAGTAACAAGCCAACCTTCCTAAATGTCCAGATTACCAAGACCATCCCATGATAACATATACTGGGGAGGAGCACATTCCAGTAACATAACTATACATTTATAAATCTTCTTTTAGCATACATATAATGTTCACCCCTTAATTGTGAGAACCAAACATTTACTCATCTATAACAGGGGTTAAATAGAAACATGTCACCCTTCCAGAGGTCCCAACAACATCTCATTGTTCCCCTCCATCTGTTCTTCTTGGTGGTGAGAGTTCCCTGCCACCCACTGCCACCACAAAGTATAGAATCCCATGGATTAATATATGTTTGGGCCAGGTGGGAATGCCCACATGCCTCCCCTGAGGAGGACAAGTTTGACACTGTCCCTTGCAACACTGTGGATCTGTTGCATCATGCTGCAGTGCTCTGGTGCAGGGTCTGGGGACCCCTTTGGGGTGGGGCCTTTGATGAGCCATGACACCCCATCTGCATCCTTGTGGATGCAGCTTTTCCCGGGATGAAGGGGCCCCACAGCTGAGGTCCTCTGCACAGTAGAGGATGGGTGTTCACTGCTCTGAACCAGAGGCTTTTTCATTACACACCCAAAACCTCTCTTCCTCCCCCGCACACTTTGGTGTGAGGGTCTGTGCAAGCCTGGCAGCTGATAGCCCTGGGACTGTGGTCTCCACCCTGAAGGTGCTAAGCTTGATCCCTCTATGAATGTATTCTTCTCCCCAGTTACTTTATCTTATCTCCATCAACGAACAGTCCAGGGCCCCATTCAGTGTTTTGGTGGTTTTCTCTGCAGCTTTTGTACAGTTTTGCTATAATAGGCAAAAGTCCTTCATGAAGATGTTTAAGCCATAAATTATAACATTCAGTTTCTGACAAATCCCCCCAGCAATGAGCAGGGACATCTTCAACTAGATCAGGTTGCTCAGAGTCCCATCCAACCTGGCCTTGAATGTTTCCAGAGATGGGGCATCCACCACCTCTCTGGCCAACCTGTGCCAGTGTTTTACTATCCTCAGCATAAAAAAGTCTTCCTTATATCTAGTTTGACTCTACCCTCTTTTAGTTTAAAATCATTACCTCTCATCCTATTGCAACAGGCCTTATTAAAAAGTCTGTCCCCATCTGTCGCTATTGGACATGAAATGAGTACACAGAAGATTGGTGAGTTCAAGAGAGAAAAAGAGCTAATTTTATTTCTGACTTCGCAATATATAGAATTCTAAAAGTGACAGTGAATTGGAGGATGAAATTGCTACTTCTCCAACTACACTGGTCAAACTAACAGTCTATCAATTCTCTCTTCCCACAAAGAAGAATGCAAAACAATTATTGTTTACATGAACAGTGTGTGAGAACTCCAGTAGAAATATGTAAACATTATCAGAAGGTTAAAGAAGTTTTATGAGAACTTTAAAACTTTCAAAAGAACTATAAAAGAAAACTTAACACTTAAAAAATCAGGACAACACCCATCTGTCTACTGAGACCCCTTTAAATATTGAAAGGCCACAATAAGGTTTCCCCTGGAGCCTTCTCTTCTCCAGGCTGAACAACTCCAACTCTCCAACAGGCCCATGCCTTCCTTTTACTGACTCCAGTGCTAATCATTAGTCGATCTAAACTGGGATGGAAGGGGGAAAATGTTGAGGAGATACAGGCTGATTTTGATGATGATGGCTAAACCCTGGCAGAGGTTTTCCAGAGAAGTTGAGGAAATTTCATTCTTGGGGAGGTGCCAAAACAAAGAGTGCACAGGGCTGTGGAGCATGGGAACTGTAGAGCTCTGTTTGGAGCTGGTGTTGAGTGGAGGTCACTTCTCCCCACCCCAAAGGCTTGTTGTCCCTGTGCTCCTGAGACAAGAGACACCAACATGCTTTTTTGCAACAGGTCTTTATTTTCTGTCAAATAAATAAATGAATAAATAGTTTAAACCCCTTTTCAAATTAAATAGAATAAATGAGTAGTCAGTGGAGGCTCAGGGTCCATGACTGTTCTTGTGGTGGATCTTGCCACTGATTGTGGAGGTGGGAGGACAGGGGTGGGAATGAGGCAGTGGTCCAGAAGTGGTGATGGTGGCATGGGTGGAGCTCTGCGTGTTGGTCAGGGTAGTTGGGCTAATCACACATGATATGGGTGTGGTTGTAGAGATGGAAGCAGGTGTTAGCTTCTAGGCCGATGTGGTCTCAGGCATAGGGTCTGTGATGGCGGGTGCAGAGGAAGTGCTGGATGCACCTGTGAGAAATGATGCTCACTTTTAAAATTTCAAAGGTTTATTAAACCTTAACAAAAAATACAACAGACTGAATAAGGAAATATTACAGCACTGGGAGTCTCCGTAACTAACAGCCACATGCTTGTTTACAAAATGGATGCTCTGCCTTTTATACCCTTAGCCCCCTCCCAAAGTTTTGTCAGTCAACTCCTCTGCCGTCCATTGGTGGAGATCACTTTCTTACATCTTGATTGGAGGTCAGGTGTTGTCATGTCGTGCCTCCGAGTAATAAGCTGGCCCTCCCCAAATGCCTTGACTACCAAGGCTATTACAAGCGGGAGGGGAAAGAAGACTATGGGAGGACATATTACAATAACATTACTATTACTATTGTTCTGGTTTGAAAGCAAAACCAGTGAGACACTCTAAGTCAGAAATACAATTTATTGGGAAAAGGGAAAAGAAACAAAATACATGTAATAATACAAAAGGAAGGCCACTGACAAAGTCAGAATACAACCTGACACTTCTTTTGTCTAGTGTGTTGGTAGCAGTCTAAATTGGAGTGGCTGCAGTCCTCTTGGAGTGGCAGATGTGGTTTCTGTTGGAGCAGTGGTCCTGTAGAAAAGGTGTAGTCGTCCAGTGGAAACCCCAGCTGTGTCTTCTTGGAAACCTGTGGGAAGGCTGCCTCTCTGCTTAAAAATCTCAGAATATATCTAGGTGGGAATGCTTAGCTCCTCCCCCCTGGGCAGAGCATCTCACAATGGGCTGATGTCATTTTGAGTCATGTGGTGAGTTCTTAATCACCTGTTAAACAGAAACGGCTTTTGGAGGGAGTTATCTCTGAGTCATGTGGCAAGACATTGATGGGCCCATTAACAAGAAATAAGGAAAACTGCCTAGAAGACAACTGCTACACAGATGGTAATAGAAAACATCCTGATTCTTAATCTCGGACAACTATATATCTACAAAACTTCTCTTAACATATACATAATATTAATCTCTTAATTGTGAGAGCCAACTATCACATCATTCATCTATAACACACCCAAAATATTTGTTGATGCTGAGCAGCAGGTTGCAGGGCCTTTGGCCTTCAAAGAGTATGCCACTGGCTGGCACATACTGCTCAAGCTGCCGGATGTGGTACAGGACATGATGCCGTATCTTGCCATCCTAGTGGTGGTGGGTGGGGGTGTTTGGGCTGCTGAGGGTGGTGAAGAACTTCTGGAGGATGCAGAGTGTGGTAGCAGCAGCTGCTGTAGGTGTGGAGGAGGGTTTTGGGGAAGAGAAAGGTGCCTGCTGGTGGTGGCAGGGCTGTGGCATGCTAGGAGCCATGGCCTGAAGGAGCTGGAGGCTGTCCCAGGGGAAGGTGGTCTTGCGGAGACATGGGTGGCGGTGAGGCCTGACAGGAGCACCAGGGTACCATACCACAGGCAGGGCTGTAGGTCTGTGAGCACAGCCTAGATGGGGCTGTGAGTGCTGGGTGTGTGAGCCTGGTCAGGCTTGGTGGTGGTGTGGGTGGGTGCTATGCTTTGGATGCTGCCATGTGAGCAGCTTTATGTGGTGTCATGGCTTTCCTTTCCTTGCTTTCTGAGTGCAACAAGTTTCCCACTGTGGTTTTCAGTTTTGGCTGGTGGCTGTGGTGGTCTTCAGGAAGTGCATTGTTGGGGTGGCTGTGCTTGGGGAGGGTAGTGGCGTGTTGGGAGCAGGTTGGCTGTAGTGGTTCAGTGGGGGATGTGAAAGTGTTGGGATAGCAACATGTGGGGCAGTGTTACTGCTGATGTTTTTTTTGTGATTTCTCCTTTCCTTCCCAAGTGAGCTCTGATGCCTATTGTGTTCCACTGAATTTCCCTTCCTGCCCAAGTCTCTTTTCCTTATGTATTATGCCAGTGTTGGTTGTGATTTTTTTCTTTTTTTTTAGTTTTGGTATATTTGTCATCTTTATGTCAATACATAATTTTTTTACATTTTGGATGATTTGTAAAATTGCATATTTCTTGGGAATCTCAGGAGCTCTCGAAGTCCAGATGTCATTTGAGGAGGTAGCTCTGGGCACTTGAGCACTGTCATGACTTAAAGCAGTTTACTTGTCTCAAAATACTGTCAAAGAGGGAAGTTCCCATAAGATAAGCCACCACAACAGGCACAGATGGCAAACAGGAAGGCGTTAATTCCAGGCCTAAATGGAGGTTTGGAATTAGCACACCAGACAAAATTCCACTGGACTGTGGTAACTCCTCCAGTTTATATACTGGGCATGATGTTCTGTGGTATGAAATATCCCTTTGGCCAGTTTGGGTCACCTGCCCTGGCCATGCTCCCTCACAGCTTTTTGTGCACCTGCCCACTGGCAGAGCATGAGACACTGAAAAGCCCTTGAATCAGGGTAAGCACCACTTAGCAACAACCAAACCATCAATGTATTATCAACACTATTCTTATATTAAATCCAAAGCACAGCACTGTACCAGCTACTAAGAAAAAATTAACTGTATCCCAGATGAAACCAGGACAGTATCTACCCCTTATTCCATACCATTTGCATCATGCCAGGTCCCACACTTCCCAATATCCCATCACCTTTCCTATTTTTTGATAGCTATACAGACAGATATCATCCCCTTAGTCTATGGAGCATCCCTATAAAAGTCCATTGAGTTAATTTAGTCCATGACTTTGGGGTCCATCTGTCCTAACAGTCTTTCAGGCAGGAAAGATGGTGGATGGTGTTGGATTGTTGCATGTTGAAGCTAGTTCTGATTCCATCACCACTGCACTTGTTCTGGTTTATGAAAGTTCATTCTTTACTAATGTGCAAATCAGAGGGAAGTCAGGTTCATATTTCCAGAATGGATGTGGCAAAGATGGATGTCATAACATGCTCAGCGTGATGATGCATGTAGCTGCCACAGAGGTGATAATACACAGTGTTATATAGTTATTAACACCATACAGTTTAATTAATTGGCAATTCTCACCCCAAATCAAATTCCCTTGAGGCACACACAGACTTCCCCATCCTCCCATATTACCCACCAAGCGCACCCAGGTCCTTGAGTGAAAGCAATCCCATGGATGGGTTTGCCTTTGCCTGAGGTAGGGATAAGCCAGACTTTTCCTCAGCTTATTTTTAATGTGTGCTACAGGAACTTTGTCCCCTTCTACAATACGTAAAAGTTTTGATTGGGAAGGGCCAGCCTGATTGGAAAATCCTCTGGTGTTGACTAACCAGGCTGGTTTTTGCTAAATGTGTATCTCAGTGTTTGAAAGTCCCACCACCCATTGCTCTTGGTGTGGTCTTTAACAGTCTGTTACATTGCTCAATCTTTCCAGAGGCTGGTACATGATAGGGAATGTGATACACCCACTCAATGGCATGTTCTTTGGCCCAGGTGTCTATGAGGTTGTTTTGGAAATGAGTTTCATTGTCTGATTAAATTCTTTCTGGAGTAACGTGTCCCCATTAGATGTGCTTTCCAAGGCCCAGGATAGTGTTCTGAGCAGTGCCATGGGGCACAGGGTATGTTTCCAGCTGTCTTGTGGTTGCTTCCACAATTGGAAGCACATGGCGCTTGCCTTGGTGGGTTTTTGGGAGCATGATAAAGTCAATCTGCCAGACCACCCCATATTTATATTTCAGCCATCACCCTCCATAGCAAAGAGGCTTTAACTGCTTGGCCTGCTTAATTGCAGCATGTTTAACATACCTGGATAACCTGTGCGATAGTGTCCAGAGTCAAGTCCACCCCTTGGTCACAAGCCCATCAATATGTTGCATCTCTTCCTTGATAGCCTGAGGTGTCATGGGCCCACTGAGCTAGAAATCATTCACCCTTATGTTGCCAATGGAGATCCACCTGAGCCACTTCAATCCCAGCAGCCCGATCCACCTGCTGGTTGTTCCGATGTTCTTCAGTGGCTTGACTCTTGGGTTCATGAGCATCTACATGATGTACCTTCACAACCAGGTTCTCCACCTGGGCAGCAATATCTTTCCATAATGCAGCAGCCCAGATGGGTTTGCCCCTGTGCTTCCAGTTGTTGCTTCCATTGCTGCAACCACCCCTACAGGGCATTTGCCACCATCCATGAATCAGTATAGAGACAAAGTATTGGCCATTTCTCTTGTTCAGCAGTGTTTAAGGCCAACTGGATGGCTTTCACCTCTGCAAACTGATGGCAGGATCCATCAATAAAGAAGGCATATTGCTTCTCACTTTCTTGTTATTTATTATATAGTGGGGCCTCTTCAGCACATGTTACCTCCTCCTCTGGTGACATTCTGAAACCTTTGCCTTCTGGCCAGTTCATGATCACTTCCAAGATTCCTGGATGACTGGGGTTCCCTATTGGAGCTTGTTGTATGATCAGTGTGACCCACTTACTCCATGTAGCATCAGTTGCATGATGTACAGAGGAGACCCCTCCTTTGAACATCCAGCCCGGCACTGGCAGTTGGGGTGCCAGGAGGAGCTGTGCTTCAGTGCCAATCACTTCCAAAGTGGCTTGGACCCTTTGATAAGCTGCCACTATCTCCTTTTCAGTTGGAGTATAGAGGGCTTCAGATCCCCAACTCCAAAACCCCAGGTGTCCCCTGGTGCTTTCTGCCAGAGGCTCCAGGAAGGATCATTCTCCCCAGCTGCAGTGTAGAGCACATTTTTTACATCTTGCCCTGTCCTGACCGGCCCGAGGGGCTACAGCATGAACTGTCTCCTCTTTGATTTGCTCAAAGGCTTTTCATTGCTCAGGGCCCCATTTTAAAACATTATTTTTCGGGGTCACTTGGTAGAGAGAGCTTATTATATTTTGGAATGTACATTCTCCAAAAGCCTACAGTGCCTACAAAAGCTTGTGTTTCTTGTGAGTTGGTGGAGACATTGCTGTTTTGTTGATCACATCCACTGGTATCTGGCAACATCCATCTTGCCATTTTATTCCTAAAACCTGGATCTCTTGGGCAGGTCCCTTGACCTTACTTTGCTACATTGCCCCACACAACGATATCATCAATGTATTACAGGTGTTCCAGAGCTTCACCCTGTTCCAGTGCAGTCTGGATCAGTCCATGGCAGATGGTAGGGCTGTGTGCCCACCCCTGGGGCAGTTGATTCCAGGTGTACTGGATGCCACTACAAGTGAAAGCAAACTGTGACCTACACTCTGCTGCCAGAGGGATTGAGAAAAACACATTAGCAATATCAGTTGTGGCACCACTTGGCTGCCTTTGACTCCAGCTCCTATTGCTCCAACATGTCCAGCATAGCAGCACTCAGTGGTGTGACTTCATTCAGGACACAATAATCCACTGTCAGTCTCCATTCTCCATTAGACTTTCACACTGGCCATATGGAGCTATTAAAGGGTGAGTGGGTCCTGCTGATCATTCCTTGGGTCTCCAGTCAATGAGTCAGCTTATGGATGGGAATCAGGGAGTCTCAGTGTGATATTGCTGCTGGTGCACTCTTGTCACCTTCTGTTCTTCAATCTTCAGCAACCCCACAACTAGAGTCCTCCGAGAGACCGGGCAAGGTAGGCAGCTAATAACTTTCCTCTGTCTCTAGGGCAGCTGTACAGAAAGCCAACCAATACCCTTCTGGGTCCTTGGAATACCCTCTCCTGAGATAGTCTATGCCAAGGATGCACAGAGCCTTTGGGCCAGTCACAGTGGGGTGCTTTTGCCATTCATTTCCAGTCAGGCTGATTTCAGCCTCCAATATAATCAGCTCTTGGGATTCCCCTTTCATTCCAGAAATACAAATGGGTTTTGCCTCTTTATAGAATCATAGAATATCCCAAGTTGGAAGGGAGCCACAAGGATCATCAAACTCCAACTCCTGGCCCTGCACAGGACAACCCCAAGAGTCACACCATGTGCCTGAGAGCATTGTCCAAACATTTCTTGAACTCTGGCAGGCATGGTACTGTGATCACTTCCCTGGGGAGCCTGTTCCAGTGTTCAACCACCGTGATACATGAAGGGACGAGACCCACCAGCAGAGACTTATTCGGAAGCATCAGTATATATATCTTTACTCCTAAGAGCTTTTTTTTTGGTTACAGCTTACAAGCATAATCACAGTTCTACAATAAATCTGTCCTCTTGACATTTTCCACTGTTCTTTCCAAAGCCATGGTAAAGGAGCATGAAGAGTGTACAGTTTTATGTTGAAGTAGAGACTCGTTTGTCCAGTTCTGTCTCAGGTACACGCTGTCCAGAGATATGCTGCTGCTGCTGCAGGCGCTGCTGTTGCTCTCTGTTTAACTCTTTCCTGACACCAACACCTGTTACCCCAACAAACTACCCTCTGGGTGAAGAACCTTTTCCTAATATGCAATCTAAACCTCCCCTGACACAGCTTCATGCCATTCCCTCAGGTCCTGTCACTGGTCACCAGAGAGGAGAGATCAGTGCCTGCCCCTTGTGAGGAAGCTGTATAATATGGTCCCCCGTCAGTCTCCTCCAGGCTAAACAGACCAAGTGACCTCAGCCACTCCTCATACAACTTCCTCTCAAGGTCCTTCACTATCTTCACAGCCTTCCTTTGGATGCTCTATAATAGCTTTATATCTTTCTTATACTGTGGTGCCCAAAAATGTACACAGTACTCAAGATGAGGCCACACCAGTGCAGAGTAGAACAAGACAATCACCTCCTTTGACTGGCTGGCGATGCCTTGCCTGATGCCCCTCAGGACACAGTTGGCCCTCCTGCCTGCTAGGGCACACTGTTGACTCATATTCAACTTGCCATAGCTTGATGATATTAGGGTACACTGTCCACTGGTATCTACTAGAGGCTTATATTCTTGTGGATCTGACATTCCAGGCCATTGTATCCACATAGTCTAGTAAACCCAGTTGCCCCTCTCTTCTACCTGGCTAGAGGCAGGGCCTCTTTAATACTGATTACAGGATTCTCCATTTAGTTCTTGTAGAAATGGATTAGAACTTGGTTCCATTGAATTAGTAGTGAAATCAGCCCTTCCATTCTGCCTGGGAATCTGCTCACTGGAGCAGCAACTTTCCTGGATGAACCCAGGACTGGGTTGTGATTGTTTTTCCCTGCAATTCCTGCACCTGTGCCTCTAGAGTCAAAGTAGGTTTTCTATCCCACTTCCTCATGCCTTCTCTGTGGTCTCACAAGTAAAAGCACAGGGTATCCCATGGTGTGTACCTGTCATTGTTGAGATGGTCACAATACAAAGCAACACTCCATTTTCAGAAGGCTTCAAACCCGTTTTTATTATAGCATGCATGCTTTTTATACATTCTTACAAAACTCTTTACACTTTACTAATTGGTCAGGAAAGACAAACAAAGTGCTTATTGGACTAGACAGTTGCAGGTTTCTCTTATTTATCCTTCTCTCTTTCTTGGTTTCTATGTCAACGACCTTGGTAGGAAATTCTTTCAGGGGTAAACAAGGATCCTCTTATCAAACTTCTCTCTGGCTCACAGAAGTTGCTGTAAAACCTCTTCCACAATTCCCCCTTTTTTTGTATTTGAACCATAAACACAACTCCTAAGGACTTTTTCAGGGCCCTTGCAAAAATCCAAGCAGACAGGGGAGACACAAAACAATGATGACAACTGCCAGCAAAATTAAGAATCCACCTTCCAACAATACCCCAAGTCATTCAGCAATATCCCACCTTAAAAGGAAACCACTCAACCATTTCCATCCTTCATTCACCCGCAAATTACTAACTCATTCCTTCAAATCCAAAACTCCCATGAACTGATCCACCATGATCTAACAAGCCCATACAACACATACCCTCAAAATCCTGATGTTCATAACCATGCACCAACAATAAAGATGTACCAACAAGACACATAGAAAATGAATTTTCAAATGCTGTTACTGACCCCGCAGTCCCTTAATGACACATTTATGGCAGGATGACACTTTCACTTTTAGTTGAATAGATTTTTCTCCACACAGAATTAGAGACCAAGTCATCTGCCTAGTCACCACTTAGTAGCATCCACTTAACTTTACAACTGGTTGCTGCTATCATAATGGGCAACTAACCTAGTTGTTCAAAGTGTGGAACCTTAACTACTAACTCAACACCCCTATGCAAAGTGCAAAGGCAACACTTCTCCCCTAGGTACATTAAATTCCCCTATTTTGGGACTGTCAGTGCCATGCAAAGGGAAATGGTACAAGACACGTTACTCAGCACTACCAACCTCTCTGTAGAAAAATACAAAGAACTAAAGTAAAAGTAACATCCACCAATTTAAATTCGAGTTTTCAGCATGAGTCAATATCCCCATTTGCTCTGCCTTGAATTATCTTCACAGCATGTTCTTTGAGGGTCTATGCTTCAATCCACCTAGTGGCCAGGGTCACCCACTCATTCTACTTCAGCTGTGAAACCACCCATCCTATTCCTTCCTATATACTCCAGATAAGACTTAGCACAATGAGCAAAAACCCAATGAGGACCATTCTCTGTCAGAACACACATGTCCCTTCCTTCATGTTATTAATTCCACTGAGCCAGTCCACCTTCCAGTAATCAAATCTTTAACCCATACCTTAATATTTTTATGAACATTTTACTATTTAGAATTCAAAGAAGAAAAATGATAGAATATAGGAGACAATTGTAAATCAGGTAAAGGACGTAAAAAGTTTAACACATAAACAGCTTTATCTAATCTCACTTAAGGTAACTCCCTATACATTCCCCCTTTTTATCTTTAAACCTGGTGCTTCAAAACACCATGAGCGTGTTCAAAAATTGCTTGGCCTGTTGAAATATGGGGAATGATCAAAACCCCAGGGATGGAAAAACGTCTGCAGTTTTTGTGAAACATATGCCAGGCCATTATTCATCTTTATATGTGATGAAACACCTAAAATAGAAAAGGCATGACAAAAATGACAAATAGCATCCCAAGCTGCTTCACCTGCCAATGCTAATGCAGCCATGGCATGAGAAAAGATGTCAATTGTAGCATAAGCAGACTTTAAATGGCCAAACTCAGGCATTTTTATAACATCTGGGAGTAGGTCTCTAGGGTTGGTACCATAATATTATGAAATATAAGTCATATGCCAATCAGGACAAGAAGAAATAATTGACTTTGCTTCACTTTGTGACAACTTAAATTATTGTCATGGTGCCTAAGCACCTTGGTGAAAAAATTGATGAGATAACACGTTAGGTACCATTTTTACTGCCAAAGCAGCCACAAGGGAATCCACATCGACCAATTAAGGAGACCCTTGTTGAATCATAAATTCATATTCCCAATGATCATCCTTTTTCCAGGCTACAGCTGCTTTTCCAGTTTTCCCTGATCCACCTGTAAAAACTGCTATACCTTCCACTGGAAAACGAGAACAAAATTTTTTCCCTTAAAAAGGAATGTCCCTAGTCAAAGTCAAAATAGGATGAGAAGGTAAATGATATGTTATTTAACCTGTAAAATAAGATAAAGCAGATTGCAATTCATGATTATTTTGAAAACCCCATTCAAAATACTATTGTTATACAGATATCAAAATAGTTACAGGATCATGGCCTAAGATTTTATGACAACATTTGTGACCCTTGATAATGATATCTGCAAAAAGCTCACAAAGTCCTGGAGCTGTTTTTCAGGATCTGAAAGATAAAAATATCCATTCTAAAGTATGCAATTTATCTTCCCAGTCATCATTCCATTGACACAATATTCCACATGGTATTTTTGTTCTTTCAAAATAAATAATTACACACCAACAAAAGTATTTATCCTGTTAACAAGTTTGCATGTCAAAGCTAATTCAACTTCTTCCATGACCTTTTTTTCTTTTACTGCATCAATCAAATATCTCTCATCAGTAGAAGAAGTAATCCCTGACAATAATTCAAACAAAGGTTGCATTTGATAATTAGTTATCCCTAAGTATGACCTAATCCAACCTATTGCATCAACCAATTTTTATACATCAGTAACAGTTTTAACTTCAATATCTAATTTTACAAGTTGAGACATAATCTGAGTATTGGTTATTATCAAGCCCAAATATTTCCAAGGCATCTATTTTCATACTTTCTCTGGGGCAATAACTAAACCCAAAAGTTTTCAAATTTGTTACAGCACCTTGTTCAAGATCTGACAAATGTTGTTTATTATCAGAAGCCAACAAGATATCATCCATGTAATGATAGCAATAGCAATTACTAAATTGCTCTCGCACCTTTGATAAGGCCTGTGCCACAAATCATTAGAACTTTCCATTGATATCTTTTATTAGGTTCAGCATGATTTAAAGAGGGCACAGTAAAAGCAAATTTTTCCTTATCTTGTTCAGCCAATGGAATGGTTAAAAACTAATCTTTTAAATCAATTATAATTATCTCCCATCCCTGTGGAATCATTGTGGGTGTTGGAAGACCTGATTCTAAAGGTCCCATTATGGCCATTACAGCATTTATCTGCCGTAGATGATGCAAAAGTCTCCATTTTCCTGATTTCTTTTTTATCACAAAAACAGGGGCATTCCATGAGCTAAATGACTATTCAATATGTCCAGCTTACAGCTGTTCTGCTACTGATGCTTGCAGGGCAGTAAGCTTTTCAATAGGAAGGGGCCACTGGTCAATCCAGACAGGTTTATCTGTCAACCATGTCAAGGTTACAACTGGACATTTAAGACCTTGCATCACAGTGGTCCCTACTAAAATTCCGTAGTAATTTTAATACCCCATTGAGATAAACAATTTCATCCCCATAAATTATATGAGGCATTGGTAACATAAGGCCTGATGTTAGCTTGTTGGCCATCAGCATTTTTTACATTAATCAGAATAGCAGACAGACCACCTGTAGTCGAGCCACCCAGTCCAATGAGTCCAAAACCTGCTTGAGTGAGAGGCCATGATTGAGGCCAAAAAAGGTTGTGAAGTTATAATTACATCTGCTCCCATGTTAATCAAACCTGTTATTATGGTGTCCAGATGATGTCCCTTAGCTGTAAAGATGCATTCCTTTACCGGGCATTGATCTGTCACTTTTTGAGTCCAAAATACTTGAGGTGTTCCTGTAGATCCAAGACCTCTTGTACCACGACTCCAATTCACTGCAATTGGAACATAACTCACAAAAAGAACAAGTTGAACAACACAAATTCCTTTTTGAATAGTAACAGGGGGTTCACTAACAGATACCATAGCATAAATTTGTCCCACATAATCAGAATCAATAATGCCTAAATGTACATTAATACCTTAAATAATATAAAAATATCAAATACAATACATCACACACAGTGATGATATAGGTTTTTAAACTAAGCATTTCATTATTACAATATTCAGTAATGTTCCTTTTAGATTTTTCGCCTGTTTTTTATCAGACTCTAGAATCTAAAGATTGTTTCTTATTACATTTCTAAACTTTTCAACACATCGAAACTTGCTGACAGTAGACTAAGTACTGCTTTTAAGCAAATATCTCTAGCTATAGGAAAGTCCTCTCTGTAATTTCAGGCTGTCTCTTTACTTCATTAAGTTAGGTATTGTTATAAATAGAGGCGAATAATTTGTTCAGCCTTTCGAGGGTCAATAAGAAATTTATTGATTACAGCAAGCGATGGCAAGCAAACAGCGCTGGGTGCAGCCGGGGAGTCCCCGCTCCGCAAACGGCGCACCCCGTTTCCCCCTCCCCAGAGTCTTTTTATACTCCCTTCCGTGTCCGCGGTATCTCTGGATGCACTCTGCGCTTGCGCCCTCTGTTGCTAGGGGGTCATCTTCTACTCTCTGTTGGTCGCTGGAGGAAGGTTCCTCTCTTCTTCCTCTGTGAAAGTCCACGACCCTGTAATGGTCTTTTCCATATAAGGTTATATGTTATATGCATCTCAGCTCAAATCCTGTTACCTACACAAGGCTTCCCCTTTGGCTTCCTGTTATTTACACAAGGCTTTCCCCTTTTTGTCCTGATGAACAAAGAGTCTTTTCTAACTTATCACAATCCCCCCCTTTTCTTTTTCTTTATTTTGTTCATCAAACCTTTTTAATTCTTGTAAGCTAAGGGCTAAGGTTTCATTAGGCTCAGGATCCTCCGGTATGGGTTCATATTTGGCCCTTATCAACATGAGGTGAGCAGCCTCTAATCTCCCCTTTACTATGTCTATGACCTTATTAAAAATACACGGGCCGAAGGTTAGTCCCAAAATCAGTAAAATTAGGGGCCCTGCAATTGTGGACAATAGGGTAGTCAGCCATGGGAACTGTTGAACCATGTTTCATACCAACTTTGTTGGGCTTCTCTTTCCCTTTTTCGTTTCTCTAATCCTTCCCTTAGTTTTGTCATTGTATCCCTGACTACCCCTGTGTGATCTGCATAGATACAGCACTCCTCTCTGAGTGCTGCGCATAGCCCCCCTTGCTGTAGGAGCAGGAGGTCCAATCCTCTCCTATTTTGCAAAACCACTTCAGATAGGGATCTCACCGATTTCTCTAAGGCTGATATCGATTGCTCTATTCGCTCTAAGTCCTCATCTACTGCTACTCTTAGTGAAATTCTTTTGTTTGTTTTACTAAGGAGGCCACTCCCGTGCTTACACCCGCTCCCCCCATGAGCATTAAAGCAGCTACTGTAAGTGTAGTAAAAGGTTCTCGTTTTTGTAGAAGGTGTGCTGGGGTAGTTTGTAGGTTATATACATAGTTTTGGGGGTGATAGATAATTTTTGGGATTATGATGACTTGTATGCAGTAATCTGAGGTCTCATCAAAAATTTCCAGGGAGATGCAGGGTGTGAGTCCTCCTTTTGCACAGATCCACTTTGTGTTTTTAGCCGGGAGTAACCACTTGGCTGGCTTATCCTCTCGTTTTGCTGTAGTTATTATTTTGCACAGGAATTCCATGTGCTGAGGCACTTGGCCAATGCATCTCCCCTTCCCTGTTACTGAGGCCAATGTGATTCCTTGCCCCCGCGAATCTTTCCAATTACATGAAGGGGGGTTACTGCCATTTGCACGTCTTGCCTTTTCTGATATTCCAACAGCTTCATAAAATGGGGGTTTAACATCAAAACAAAGCCAACAATGCTCTGTAAGCCGGGGGTTAGTTACATTCAAGACCCGGTATGCTCTTTCTACCAGCTTCCAAAGGGTGTTAAATCGAGAATCCTCGCTAGTGGGTGCTATTGTCTGGGTAACAACCGTTGAGTTTTCTGTTCCTGCGTTACTCTGATTACTGATTATTTCAACATAACTTGGCTCTCTATCTTTAGCTATTGCCGGGTTAGGGCCTACTGGTCGTGTATCTGGTGAGATCGGCTCCTTCTTTATGGTGAACATGTTGCCTCTGTCCTTACCGGGTTCCACGTACCGAAAACCCCACGTCTGTCCCACTGTCCATCCTGGATCTGATGGTTTAGTTACATTTAGATACACAAATTGACAATTCCCCTGATTGACTATGCCGCCTGACCAGTCCTTCTGTGGAGCTTTACAGCCGTAGGGTCCCCAAGAAACAGTAAGCCATTGATCTCCTTCTACTGACCAATCTGATGCTATTGTTTCACAGCCCCAATGCCCACAGAAGTATTCCCCGGGATAATTGCAATATCCCTTTCCTGGATTTGATGCTGAACACATATAGAAACCTATTTTATTTAGACATGGTTCGATGGGGGCCAATGTGCATAGTGACGATGTAAAACTAGGAGATCCGGATGAAATCCGAGTTTGAATTTCCTTCCCATCTACTCGAGTTAGTATCCATTTAAAGGGTTGATGTGAAAATTGAGAATATCCTCCTGGCAATAACATAATCAGAGTTACTATAATGATAACTTGCCAAGGAGGATGGAGTCCTGTTTTTGCACTTAACTCATAATTCCCTACCATTCCCCTTTTAGCTTGTTGCCCTTTGTGTCTGCCCAGGGTGGTTGAGTCGGTACCTTTGGGGAGATTATCAATACCCAGTCGGGAGTATTTCTGTATTATTCCACTTGGGATTGGGAAGAGCCTGGTTCTTTCCCCACTGCCTCACCCGCCGACTCGGGTGCTTCGAGCCGCGGGGATTACCATCTTCTCGGCAGCAGCGGTACTCTCCAGCGCATCCATTCCCTTTTCCCCTTCTAGCTTTATACTGCTCCCAGTTCTTATCCTTGACCGGGGATAAGTCACATGGGACTTCTCTCAGTTTTTTCCGACAACACCGGTTTACAATATGGGCAACAAAGGGGGCAGGTTCATTCAGGTGGAAACAAGAGTTCTCAGGGTTAAGCCCTTCTCTGTAAACCTTCCACCTCCCTTGGATTTGAGCCTCACCCACTTATTCTTCAATTCCCTTAACTCTAATATGATTCTTGTTAATCCTCGCTTTAGCTCGTAGCGGCTGGAGCAGATCCCAGTAGGTGGCTTTCCTTTGCAACAATGGACCCACCACTGTTCTTGGCAAGTTTTACAAACAGGGTACATAAAAGAATAACATTTCTTTACATACTATTCTATAATCATCAGCCAAGGGGTAAGTGTCTCCTTTCTGTTCCCCTTCTTGGTCTATTTGGATTACCCACACTGAGTCCGTTAGTCCTTCTTCAAGGTGACCTTCAGGTTTCCGGCTTGGCTCGTTACTTTCCAATGGTCAGCCGTAGTGATCGGTCCTTTAACTCGGCTTGTGTGGGTCCATCCCTTCTCGGCGGTCCGAATTGCAGTCTCTGTGGTGAGTAAAACAACGAAGGGGCCTTCCCAACGAGGTGTTAAAGAATTTTCTTTCCATGATTTAATGAGTACTCTATCTCCAGGTTTAATCTTGTGTATTGTCAGGTTTAACGGAGGTCTCTGAGTTAACAGCCCCTTTTCCCTCAATTCTCTCCTTCTGTTCATAATTTGCACAATATAGGTATTGATCTGAGAATCTTTCAAACAAGGGTGATCTACAGGGGCTTCCATGTCATAGGGCATTCCGAATAGCATTTCAAAAGGGGATATCCCCACATCAGTGCGGGGTTGGGTACGGATATTTAATAGAGCCAAGGGCAAACACTTGACCCAAGACATCTTTGTCTCTAGCATTAATTTAGTTAACTGTTTCTTGATTTCCCCATTCATTCGCTCCACTCTCCCGGAACTTTGCGGGTGCCATGGGGTATGGTACTTCCACTGGGCCCCGAGGGCGGTGAGAACATCTTTTGCTATTTTTGAAGTGAAGTGGGGGCCTCTATCAGAATCTAAGATCTCTATCATCCCGTATCTAGGTATGATTTGTTCTAAAAGTATCTTAACTACCGCATGAGATGTTGCTCTGGCGATGGGGAATGCTTCTACATAGTGTGTCAAGTGATCAATTAATACCAACAAGTACTTGTATCTCCCTATTTTGGGTAGTTCAGTAAAGTCCACTTGTATATGAGAGAAAGGTCTTTGTGCTAACTCTCTCCCACCCATTGGTCTCTCTCTTTGTTGCTGCTTGTTTACCTTTTGACAAGTCAGGCAGCGTTGGGTTACCTGTTTAGCCAGAGTATAGATCCCTATACACATGTATTTGATAGCAAACTGATCGACTAAGGCCTGAGTGCCCCAATGGGTTTTATCATACATAGCCTGCAGGATTCTCATGGCTACTCCTTTCGGGAGTACTTCTCGACCATCGGGTAATACCCACTTGCCTTCCTCTTTTTCCCGTATTCCCATTTGGTCTAATTTTTCTTTTTCTTGTACTGTGAATGTTAATAAATATTTCTTTGAGCCATGATACCAGCAATGTTTCTTTTGGGGGTTACCACAAACACATCTGATGGAATCATTTCCAAATGTTTTCCAACCTGACCAACATGGTGTTGTTCCTAAATCATCCCCACAAGCGGAGCAATCCTCCCTTTGTGTAACTTCAATCTTATGTTTTAAAGTCAGTAGCGCAGCTTTCTTGGCCTCTTGATCAGCTAAATTGTTTCCCCTAATGGAGGCTCCTATTCCTGTTTGATGGCCACGGACATGCACAACTGCTATATTTTCTGAATATCTGAGGGCTTGTAAAACTCGTCGGATTAGCTCCTCATGTATTAACCCCTTTCCTTGTGAGTTAATTAATCCTCTCTCTTCCCAAATTTTACCAAAAGTGTGTACTACCCCATAAGCATATTTAGAGTCAGTGTAGATGGTTCCGTATTTTCCTTTTAACAATTCTAATGCTCTGAGTACTGCATATAGTTCACATGCTTGTGCTGACCAGCTAGGGCTAAGGGGGCCAGATTCTATTATCCTGAAGGTTTTTCCATCCACCACAGCGTATCCGGATTTCCTCTTCCCCTCAACAACCCGGGAGGATCCATCCACATATAACTGGGCCCCTGAAGCTAGTTCTTCTTCTTCTAAATCTGGTCGTATTTTGGTTTGTTCGTCAATTTGTTGGAGGCAATCATGTGCCAGTTCAGTAGTTGGTTCCCCATATAGGAATTGAGCAGGATTTTGTAAACCAGTAGTTTCTATAGTCAATTTAGGGGATGATATTAGGATGCCCTCATATTTTAGCAGCCTGGCATCTGTTATCCATTTTTCAGCTTTTTGTTGCAAGACTCCCCGGATGTTATGAGGGGATAAGACCCGCAGCTCACTTCCAAAGGTTATTTTCCCTGCTTCTTCTACTAAGAGCGCAGCAGCTACTATTACTTGTAAGCAGGTGGGCCACCCTCTACTAACGGGGTCTAAAAGTTTTGAGAGATACGCCACTGGTTTTTGTTCCCGGCCCAGTCCTGGGCCAGCACCCCATATGCAGTTCCCTCTTCCACATTAATAAATAGGAAGAATGGTCTTTTTAGATCAGGGAGACTGAGGACTGGTGCATTTACCAATTCAACCTTTAGGGCTTTTAGTCGGTCCTCATCCTCAGGTGTCCACTTGAGTAATCCTTTCTTAGTTAATTTTTCATACAGGAATTTAACTTTCCCACTAAAGTTCACTATCCACTGTTGACAGTATCCAAAAAGTCCTAACAACTGCCGTATCTGTCTCTTATTCTGTGGGGCTTGTAATGAGAGTATACCTTGGACCCTTTCAGCATCCAATTTCTTAGTTCCTTTGGTTAACTTATGTCCCAAGTATTTAACTTCTTCCTCTACAAACTGTAGCTTAGACTTTGAAACCTTAAGTCCCTTCAAACTCAGGAAGTTTAGTAGCTTTATGCTTTCCTTTCTTACTATCTCCTCCTCCTTGCCTGCGATCAATAAATCATCTACATATTGTACTAAAGTTGTTCCTTCACCTAAAGAATAATCTGCCAATATTTGCTCTAATGCTTGTCCAAATAAATTAGGGGATTCTGTAAACCCCTGAGGGAGGACAGTCCATCTTAATTGTTGTTTTCGATGTGTATCCGGGTCTTCCCATTCAAAGGCAAAATAATCTCTGGAGGCTTCTTTAAGAGGGCAGGCCCAGAAAGCATCTTTTAAGTCTATTACACTGTACCATTTATTTTCAGGGCCTAATTGACTTAAAAGTGTATATGGGTTAGCTACTACGGGAAATCTCTCAACAGTTCTTTTATTAATTTCTCTTAAGTCATGAACTAGCCTGTAACTACCATTCGGTTTCTTTACAGGTAAGATGGGTGTGTTAAAAGGAGACATGCATGGTTCGAGGAGAGCTTGTTTTAAGAGTCTCTCAATTTCGGGTTTTAACCCTTGCCTCCCTTCTTTAGACAGAGGGTATTGCTTTATTCTCATGGGTCTTTCAGGGTCCCAGATGGTTACTTCAAAAGGTTCAATATTCAACCTTCCTACAGTATCGGGGGTGTACCACACTTCCGGATTGATTTCAGCTTCATCCACGGTCCTTAGGGGACACAGTTTTATGCTCAATTTCTCTTCTATTACTTCCACTCCTATTCCTAATTGAATCATCAAGTCCCATCCGAGTAGATTATAATCCGCCTCGGGAACTAATAAAAAGGATCCCACCCCCAACTTAGAATCAGTCTCCAAAAGGACATCTTTTATCACAGGTACTCCAAAAGGCTCCCCTTTTGCCCCAATTACCTGTACTGTGTCAGATGAAATTTTACACCCCCGGGGAAGGGTCTGGACGGTTGATCTTTCCGCCCCCGAGTCCACAAGGAACTCGTATTCTTGCTGCTGGGGACCTATTTTTAGCTTTACCAGGGGCTCCATTCTTTCTCTTGTCCCCAGCAGATAGAGCCCCTGACACTCCTAGTCTTCCTGAAACTGTTTTTCATCAGCTATCCTTTGTCGGCATTCCCGCCTAATGTGACCCCTCCTCCCACAGTAAAAGCAGGCAATTCCTCTCTCCTCCTTCCTCTTATCAATCTCATCAGTCCGCTTTGGAATTCGCTTATTTCCCCGCACGGCTGCCCCCTTCTGTAAAGGGGGGGCAGTTTTCTGCCCTTCCTGAACTGCCGCTACCATCATCCTAACTTGCTTTTTATGAGTTTCATCCTCCCTCCTTACATAAACTTTCTGCGCCTCTCGCAATAATTCATCCAATCCTCTTCCTTGCCAATCCTCCAATTTTTCTAACTTCTTCTGAATGTCCACCCATGAGTTTGCTACAAACTGTGTTTTTAGCAAGGCCTCCCGTACTGGGGTATCAGGGTCCACTCCAGAATATAACTGAAAGATTTTTCTCAACCTTTCCAACCATTCTGTGGGGTCTTCGTCCTTTTTTTGCTGTTCTCGAAAAGCCCTGTGAATATTCTGTCCTCGAGGGACAGATCTTCTTATTCCTTGTATTATAATGTTCCGCAAATCTGCCATATGGGCTCTGTGTTGTGGATCCTGGTTGTTCCAGTCAGGGCGTTGCATAGGCCACTTGGTGTCTGCGAGGGGCCCTTGTTGGTGTTCATCATCCCATATTCTCATCCCTACATCTCTAATCATCCTCCTTTCCTCTGAGGTAAATAATATACCTAAAATAGATTGTATCTCATCCCAGGTATAAACGTTCAGACCCAGAAATTGGTCTAATCTTTCGGCAACTCCAAGGGGGTCCTCTAAGAGATGTCCCATTTCCTTTTTGAACTCCCTCACATCTCCTGAGTTCAAGGGTACAGACACATATCCAACTCCTAAGATTTGAGCAGGTTGCCCCGGTTGCCCTGCAT
This sequence comes from Vidua macroura, assembly GCF_024509145.1. Taxonomy (NCBI): domain Eukaryota; kingdom Metazoa; phylum Chordata; class Aves; order Passeriformes; family Viduidae; genus Vidua; species Vidua macroura. Next base: position 5,057,673 of record NW_026530535.1, on the reverse strand, counting down.
TAGGGTTAGGGACCATCCCCATTCCTGCTTCTCAGAGTGGGAACAATCCCATTTCCTCCTGCCTTTTCCTAGTCTGGCTTCTAGTTACCCGCTGGTTATTTCCCTGGAGCTCAGCGTTCAACCCATCCCCCTCTGAGTCATCTTTTGCCGAGTCGTTTTGTGCCGGGGCAGAGGGGTTAGGATGTTGTGGTGAATGTGGAGGCAGGGGAGGGTAAAGGTTCTGGGGAGGAGAACGGGGGGGAGGGGTTGGTGGTAGAGGAGGTGATGGAGGGGGAGGAGGTATGTAGGGTGGAGGGGTGGAATCGGGTAGGTCTGTATCCTCCTTCACTCTTTTCTTTTTCTCCCTAGTACTAAGGGCAAACAACTTAGTGCGAGTTTCCCCCATTATCCAGAGGGAGGCATACTCGCTCTCCTCTAAGTTAAAGGGCTCTTTAGAATTCACGTAAATATTTAAAGCCTGACATATCCAATCCTCAAATGAGCCAAACACTGGCCAGTACAAATGGTCTCCTCTTATTTGTTTCCCTCCCCACACCTCTATGCAGTAGTGCACCATTTTCACCTTGTCCTTTCCTTTCCTGGTGGGGAAGGCATCCCAACGTTTAATCATTAGTCCTAATGGGCTATCTGGAGGAATTTGGGGAAGCTTTACAGGGTTTCTCCCACCCATGGGACCAGAGGGCTTGCTTTTCCTCTGTCCCATCTTCCGGAGTGCCTTCTTACACACACCTCTACGCTTCCCTCAATTCGTGGCCCAGCCCGTCGCCGGGTGTGGGAAACGCACTACTATGAGGTCCACACTAACGTCGTCTCACAGAGACGTCTCATTCATCACACTCCCGGGATCCCAACCCCAACCGAGCGGGCTCCGTCCCCTTTGAACGGAGCAACCTCAGTAGCCCCGAAGGACCACTGAAAGGTACTTACACAGTCCTGTGTCTTCGCCCGGGACTTCGTGCACAAAGATTAAGGGGTTGCCGGCTATTCTTTGCTTGCCACCGAATTTGGGTTCGTCGGTAAGGGTCCCAGGAGGAGGACTCCTGAGCGGGGCTCGCTGTCAAGGCAGCGAGGGCGCCTCCCCGGGAGGAGCTTCCAACGGATAACCCTTATCCGAGTCACGGCACCAGATTGTTATAAATAGAGGCGAATAATTTGTTCAGCCTTTCGAGGGTCAATAAGAAATTTATTGATTACAGCAAGCGATGGCAAGCAAACAGTGCTGGGTGCAGCCGGGGAGTCCCCGCTCCGCAAACAGCACACCCCGTTTCCTCCTCCCCAGAGTCTTTTTATACTCTCTTCCGTCCGTGTCCGCGGTATCTCTGGATGTACTCTGCACTTGCGCCCTCTGTTGCTAGGGGGTCATCTTCTACTCTATGTTGGTCGCTGGAGGAAGGCTCCTCTCTTCTTCCTCAATGAAAGTCCACGACCCTGTAATGGTCTTTTCCATATAAGGTTATATGTTATATGCATCTCAGCTCAAATCCTGTTACCTACACAAGGCTTCCCCTTTGGCTTCCTGTTATTTACACAAGGCTTTCCCCTTTTTGTCCTGATGAACAAAGAGTCTTTTCTAACTTATCACAGGTATTACTGTTAAGGCAAGCTTACAGCTTGCAGCAATTGTTCTTATTTTAACCTTTGCTGTGTTATTTAAAAGGTCTTCATTGCTTGTTTGCCTCAGATCTTCTGTCTGCATTTTTTCTCTTTATTCTCTTCCTTACTACTATAGCTTACATTGATTGAACACTCACAATAACAATGCATTCTAGCCCTGCCCTATGGGACCATAGGCATCAAGAAGCACTTTACATACATATCTTTTCAAAATAATTACTATGTCAACTATCGATATAGCAATCAACAACATCTATAAGAATTATTATTTACATTAAATCCTTATCAGCTTTAAATCATAGATATTCAGCACTGCATAACACTGAGTCCTTAATTACACATAATTGTTGTCACACCTTAGTGTTAAAATTACTCATCCCGGGACCCTTGTGGCCCCTGAGAATTGTTCACAAATGAATAGCTTTGCAGTGCTGGAAAGGCTTGTAATTGTTGTCAAAATATTTATGTCCCTTCAAACCAGTGGCCCCAGGGTGCCATAGGGCCAGGGGCCTCAGTGAGGGAGGGGTCCAGGTTCCCGTAGGTGGAGCGGCAACACAGCTCTGAGCAGCTCCCAGCACTTTCATAAGTCCTGAGAGGGGCCTAAGACAGCCATCAGAGCCGAAGGGGGGTAGGGAAACGGCACAGGACGGCTCCAACCCTGCCCCCACGGAGTTCCTCCAACTGCAGCAGACACAGCCCCCCCCCATTGCACAGCCTCCGAAAGGGCAGCAAGGGAGGGGAGGGGTCTCGGGGGGCTCGAGGGGGGGCCCCAAACAGTCGCGTCCCTCCCCCACACCCGCAGCACTCCGTCCTGGGTGCCGGCAGCCGCTCGGCACAGGGTGGGGAGGGGGAAGGGCAAAGGCTCCTCCAGGAGATCTTATCACCGGCGTTTCAAGAAACGAAAAATACAGTGTAAATGAATCCATTCGTCTGTTCAGTTCAAGAGGGAGTGGAGGGACAGACGACTCGGGGGGGGGGGGGGGGAGTGAGGGGACAAACAGCTCGACTTGTTCTTCAATTTGTCTCTTCTGTGAATGGATTTCGGCAGAAGTAACATATTTTAACTTAGCATTCAGTTCGATTAATTGCTGTGCCAAAAAAAGGCACACAGGCTTAACACAGTCCTTCAGAGACACACCAAGGAGCACCACCAGCCTGTCTCCCACGATAACAGGCCCTGGAGAAATCCCCGCAAAAGCAACTCCAGCAGACTCCTCAGGGAAAAACACACTCTCAAGCTGAATCCCATCTTTCTGCTGTTCCCCATCAACTCCCATTTCTTGTTCTGTCTTCCATATTCTGACACTAAGGGCAGTACTAGCATCAGTTTCCAAGTCCTATGATTTTTCCACAACAACACAACACAAAGGCATAATTAAAGACTTCAAAATCCTTCTTCTTCAGCAAAACTTTAAAACAGTTTCTCTTCCCTTATTAACTGATTCTCCATTATGTTCCCCAGTGGCTCACCTTTATTCCAGGTGTCAAAGTACGGTCTGGACCTACAGCAGCTCCCCACACTGCTTTACACTTCACTGGGGCTCCCCGTCATCCCCAGTGGCTCACCTGCATTCCAGGTGTCAAAATCAATCTTGTCCAGACTGGCAGCTTCTCCCTGCTGCTCTCAAAAGCTACACTGGGCCCCGTGTCCGGCTGTGCCTCGCCCCACAGCCCAATTGTCACAGCTCTCCAGGCTGCCAGCAGCCCTTCTCAGCTGCCCCCCCCATCACCTCGGCAGTCACCAATTGTCGTAGTTGAGATGGTCACAATACAAAGCAACACTCCATTTTCAGAAGGCTTCAAACCCGGTTTCATTATAGCATGCATGCTTTTTATACATTCTTACAAAACTCTTAAGTTTACTCATTGGTCAGAAAAGACAAAGTGCTTATTGGAATAGACAGTTGCAGGTTTCTCTTATTTATCCTTCTCTCTTTCTTGGTTTCTATGTCAACAACCTTAGCAGGAAATTCTTTCAGGGGTAAACATGGATCCTCTTATCAAACTTCTCTCTGGCTCACAGAAGTCGCTGTAAAACCTCTTCCACATGTACCTTCTGTATACTCTCTCAGGAATGAAAGGACACCTGCTCTCAGTTCCTGAATGTAGTGGTTTGACCTTGGCTGTGTGCCAGGTGTCCATTAAGTCACTCTATCACTCCCCAGTGGGACAGAGGAGAGAATAAGATGGAAAACAACTCATAGATTGAGATAAGGCAGTTTACTAAAGCAAAGGAAAAAAAGCAAAAGTTTGCATGTGCATAAGCAATGGAAAAAGTTAATCTCTACTTCCCATCTGATGGGTTTCTCCTCCAGCCAGGTCTTATGAGCTCTCAGAGAACTTATCACACCTCGAATGGCATAAAATTAGCAGGATGGCTTCTGAGATAGTGTTGGAAACAGAAAAAGTTTTAATAGAAGGCAAAATGACAAAGCTCTTACAGAGAAAAACCAAGACAGGGGCAAGAGGTTCTTGCTCTTGCTAAAACACCCAACAAAAGTGATTATTTCCTTTGTTTTCTTATTTTTCTAGTGAATTACCTAGGTGGGACCTTTTGGCCTCTGTCCAATTGGGTAGCCCCAGGTTCGAGGTGAAGTCCCAAGGGTCCTATGAGGTGTCTTTTTACCAAATTGAGGAGAGAAACTTCTGGGCTTTTTGCCTTTTTAAGGAGACAAAGGATAATTTGGTCACTCTGTCAACAGGGGGCACATTCATACACCCATCATCAGGTGATGTTCAGACACTTCCCAGGAAGCAGGGCTTCAGCATGCGTAGTGGTTGCTCCAGAAAGCAAACACTGTAGAATAACGAATGCCCCCCATTCCTCCTCTATCCCTTAGCTTTATATATCTGAGCTGATGTCATATGGTATGGAATATCCCTTTGGTTAATTTGGGTCATCTGGCCTTGTTGTGTCCCCTCCCAGGATCTTGCCCACTCCTAGCCTCCTTAATGGGGGAAGAAATGTTAGAGAGACAGTACTTCTCAGCCGTAGCCAAAATGCTGGTGTGTTCTCAGCATCCTTCCAGCTACCAAAGCAAAGCACAGCACTGTGAGGGGTGCTATGGAAAAATGAACTCTATGTCAGTTAGACCAAATACACTGAGATATGGGTCCAAACAGGGAGAAGCACAAACAGTCTAGGAAGTTGCTGGAAAACACTGATGACAACTTTCTGACACAAGGGGTGGAGAAACCAACAAGCTGCTTAACCTTATACTAATAAACAAGAAAGGCCTTGGCTGCAGTGACCATGAGATTGTGGAGTTCAGTATCGAGCAAGGAGGATGCAGGGCAGCATGTATGATCACAACCATGGACTTCAGGAGAGCTGACTTAGGCCTCCTCAAGGATCTTCTTGGAAGAATCCCATGGGAATGGGCCCTGCAGGGAAGAGGAGTCCAAGAATGCTGGTCAGTATTCAAGCACCACTTCTTCCAGGCTCAAGAATGATGCAGCACAATCAGCAAGAAGTCAGGCAAAGGTGGCAAGACACCTGCATGGATGAATAAAGAACTCCTGTCACTACTCAAGTATAAGCAGGAAACACACAGGAGATGGAAGCAGGGTCAGGCCACTTGGAATGAATATAGAGAGGTTGTCAGAGTAAGTAGGAATGAGATGAGGAAGGCCATGGCCTATCTGGAATTAAATCTGGCCAAGGATGTTAAGTGTTAGGTCACGTGTGGGAGGTGAGGGCACAGGAGACAGAAATCACTCATCCCTGAGGTTTGTGTGGCACAGAGAGCTTTTTTTTTTTTTTTTTTTTTTTTTTTTTTTTCCCAACCCCTCCTTTATATAAGGCATTGGAAAGACCCGGTCTGGATGTTCTCATTGGTTTGAACTTCACTCCCCTTCAGGTTCTGGCCAGTGAGCTGGCTGCAACACTGGGAGATATTTAGTTGGCCAACACCCTTGTCAATCACTGTAACAACTCACCCTTTTTGTCTTTGTAAAATATTGTGAACTGCTCTCTGTCATCCATCTGCAAGGACCCTTTGCAAACAGGGTGACAGGAGACAGCATGGGTCTAATTTGCATTGGGGCTGCAGCATTCCCATTCAGGATCTATTAGGGGAGAACTCAGGCCACAGGCATTATGCTTCTTGGTTACAAATTACAACTTATCTTTAAAAGCAGAAGGCTATTTAACCCTTAACCCATTTAACCCTTATAGAAAAACCCAACTTTAAAAAACAACCTGTAACCCATTTATCCCTTGAAAAAAAACCCAACACCCAGAAAACAATCTGTAAACAGAAAAAACAATTTGTAAGCAGGAAAACAGTTTGTAAACATGAGAAATAATTTACATATGAACTGTCCATGAGGTAGGTAGACATCAGGATGCTTGTCTGTGGTGTCCAGTGTCCACTGAAGTGCATTTTAGGCAGCTGAATATCATAGGGTTATTATACTGCTATATGATTTACCCAAGACTCAAAGAGAGGGGTGTACCCTCACCCCAACCACTTTTTTCCCCATTTTCTTTGTACAATAAATAAAAATAAGGACAAAACATGGTTTTTGAACACTTTTACTGAGGGGGTCTCTTTTTCACTATGAGGACTTGAAAAAACCTCTTCCAGATGAGGCCTTCTCATCTATCTCAACTGAAAAAGGGTTTAACTTATGCAAAGTTTTTTTTACCAGCCAGGTTCATGGCTTGATCAGGGCCATGAACTTGGCTGGGGGATGTTTTCTGTATTTATATGTCAAAAGCAAGGTTTTATCAATATCTAGTGCAAAAAAAAATTTAACACAAATAACAGTGCAAGCAATATACTTTTTTTCCATTTGTTAGGAGTTAGAAATTTTGTTATTTTTATGTTCTATGTGTATCTCAGTGAATATTCTTTGAATCTTACCCATTTATCCTGAAGCAATGAAATAATAATTGTTGCTTTTCGTTCTTTTCTTCTCTCTCCGACTTCCTTGTTTTCGCCCGTTCCGCTTTCCCGGGGCGCTGGCCAGGCACTTCCGGGAGCAGCCGGAGTGAGAGAGAGGCAACAAACACCTTTGTGGGTTCATTCGATACGGACAGAGCTGTTTAGAGAGCGCGATCAAGACCGGGATAAAGAGACTCAAGAGATTGGACACTTGTTGTGCAGTCCAAAGTAGGTTGTATTTGCCCGATCGTCGCACATACAAGTGACCCCGATCAGGGGTCCGGACACAGGTTTTATAGGGGAAAATAAGAGATAATGTGAAACCAATAGAACAATGCCCAGTGTGAATACATTATAGGTAAAATCCAATGGGAATAACTCCAGGGGGAAGGATGAATACATGTAAAAATACAGACTAGAAACTCCAGCTTTAGGTTTAGGAAACAGAAACTCCCATCTCAAATTCACAAAGCCTTTTTGCTCCATTTGCGTAGCTGCACACATATCCCTCTTTTTTGTTTAATAAAATGAACGGAGCTTTGGGGGAAGGAGAAACTGCGGCTATCAAACTGCAATGTTGTTTTGCTTTCCATCTTCCCACTATTCTCCTCCCGTGGTGGCAGCAGCAACTACAACAGGTGCGGAGGCTGCAAACTTGGAGGAAGCAATGCTAAAAAAGATTCGCTTGAGAATCCCAAATGATAGCAAAACTAAAAAGATTGCAACTACAAAATAACAAATGTCCTTTAGAAGGGACAACACCCACCCAGAAAGATCCCAGCCCTTCAACATGCCCTTGAACCAGTCCTCATTCTCCTGCTTCACGCTGCCAATGAGGTTTCTCATCTCCTGGATGGACGATTGAACACTTTGGCCTTTTGATGACAAGTTAAAGCAACACAATCCCTCAAATTCTTTGCATCCATACCCATGTGCCAACAGCAGGAAATCGATAGCTGCCCTGTTTTGCAGGGTGGCTTTCCTGGTAATTTCCTCGTCTGCAAGCAGGTCACTCAAGGCTGCTGATGTTAAACTTGCCTGCTTCATCACCCAACATTCTAAATTGCCTAATTCACTCAATGCTTTGGCTGCCGCTACCCATGGTAGGAACACAGAGATGGCAACCCTTTTTGATTTTGCCCAATGGTAAATTTCAGCGTCACAATGTTCATCAAATTGACTTGCACTCCGTTTAGTAATTTTTGTTTCACTTTTCATTTGCCTGATTGGAATTTGAGTCATGTTGGGGGAAGCAAGGGAAAGACGCCCCAGAGTGCATGGACCTCCAACCAGACGAGAAGGGATTCCTGGATATGCTCTATCCCCACAGATGAAAAACATTCCTTTTTCCAGCTTGCGGGGATAGAAATCCGTGGTGCTAGGGACCACTAAAACAGCAACAGCTGTGCACCATTGGCTTGCTCTGAATTCCATCTTGTATTGTCTGACCTGTGCATATAGTTTTATTTCTTTATCTGGTGAAAAATTAAATTGAACGCAAAATTCAGCCTTTGTGGAGCCTAGTGGTTCTAATTCCTGGGGCTCCCCATCAGCAGCGGGCAAGTCTAGAACAAACTTTTCCCACAGAAACAGGGGATTCTGAACAGGTATTTTAACACATTCTACAACATCCTTGTGCTTGTAGAACTCTGCCCAGATATTCGGGAGATTGTTTTCATTCAATTCAGTTTGCAAATGGATCAAAGACTTTGGAAATTCTTGCCCCTTGCTTGGAATCCCTACCAGGCATGTGGACATTGGATTTTCTGCTGAGGCAGTGGCTAAACACAGGTGTTCTTGTTTCAAAGCTTGGGCAAGGGTGACCCACACATTTTTTCATGGCTGAGGGACGATCCATGCGTCCCCTGTGGACAGGTAGAAGGTCATTTTCTGGAGCCAAACGAGGAGCAGGAACGTAGAAATTGACATCCTGCTAATCTGAAAGAAAAATGAAACCATACAACAGGGTAAACTAACTACAAAAATTCTGCCAGTATAAAGGAAAAACAGGAACTAGGGTTCTCTTCCTCCCTTGCGGCGTTTCCTGTTTGACGCAACTGCGTCATCTGTGGGGTCTCCAACACCCCCCTGACCCACCCCATTTGTATCATCACGCAGGGTAGGTCTGTGCTCCCCAATTAGTTTTTTTGCTGGTTGGAGAATTCTCCCCCCCCCCCTCCCCCCATGAGGAGGCGCTGTCCCCTGAAAGGGGCACTGGCTGATGAAATGGCCTTCCTCATTGCAGTAATAACACCTGCGTTTGGGAGGAGGAGAACTCGATGTGGGAGTTTCTGGGGTTGCTGATGTTGGAGCAACCACTTTTTCCTGAGGACTTTCCACCAAGTCCTCTGCCATCAGGGTGGCTTTTCTTGTGCACTCCTCGATGAGTCGATCCAGCGTAGGTGGAGGTGACGCTGGAAGAGCCATGATGACTCGCTGACAGGCATCATTTGCATTTGTGGTGACAATTTCAAATGTGATTTCATCTTGTGCTTCTTGCCCTTCCACCTTTTTCTCGACCGTGTCTCTCACTCGATCAACAAAATCCATGAATGGCTCTGAAACAGATTGCTTGAGAGCGATATAAGGTATTATAGGTTCTTTTGAGGGCATACTAAGAAATGCCCGTTCTGCTGCGTCTTTTGTGAGATCTAACACTGGTTTTGGAATCCCTACTGCTTGTTTTTGGGCTTGATTCCAGTCCTTTTCACCCACAAGATGTTCGAGAGTGATCTCATCATCCTCTATATCTTTTGCATAATCAGGACTCTGCAAAATTCCTGGAAGAAGGTCTTCTGCAAACCTTTTCCAAGTTCTTTCCCACATTCTGTATTCTGATGGAGGGAGCAAGCAACTGAACAAGCGCTTTAAATCAGTGGGAACTAAGGTGTTAGAATTGAAAGTTGCTTTTAACATGCTCTTAAAAAATTCGCTTTTTTGTCCAAATTCACATTTTGTTTTGCAGAGTACCTTTATGCTTCCGTATGAAAGTGGTTCCCATCTGGGGTTTTGCCCTCTCGCGTTGTACAACACTGATGCGAGAAACAAGGAATTTGAATCTCTGCCTGCTTTCTGTTTCCCATCTTCGGCCTCCCCGCCTTTCCCGTCACCATGGGAACCAGAGGCCGGGCCTTGGGAAACAGGAGGAGGGGGGGCAGGGTCCGGAGGCTTGGGGGTGGAGGTTTGTGTGGGAGTGGCTGAGGTGGGTGATGCCGTGTGGAGCGGGGCGGGATCGGGTTATGGAACCTCGAGGGGTGGAGCTGAAGGAACCACCTGGAGGGGCGGTGCTGTGGGTGGAGGCCTGCAATAGCACTTGGGAGGAGTTTGGTCTGCCGCAAGAGAGGAGGAGGAGGGGTCACGACAAAGGGAAGGAGGGTCAGGGACTGGTGGGGGGGGGGGGGGTACCTGGGAAGAAGGAGTTCCCGCCGCGCTTCTTTGTCCATCTTGTGATGAGACAAAGACCCCCGCCATGCGGCCGCCGCCATCTTGTGGCGGTTCGTCCCCTGGGGGGTGAGGGAAGGGGTTAGAAGGAGTACAGAAGTTTTAGGAACAGCCACAACTGTGAAAAGAATCAGAAGAAGGTTTAGGAACAGAAGTTTCAACAGAGCGATTAGCATTTTCAGACTGTGGGGGTCGGGGAGACGGGGGAACTAAAGCAGATGGACTCTTTTCAGTTTCCCGTGTTTCCCGACTGTCTGCACCCTCTTTAACAATGTCATAAACTACCAAAAAGATCCTCGTGAAACCCTTTTTCACTGAAGGATCCCCCTTCTTGGTGCCTTCTGTTAAAACTGTGCCAACCCCCTTCCAAAAAGCTTTCTGCCTCACATCCTGTGCTGAGACGTTTGGAAACTTTAAAGTCAACCACTTTATGAACTTTTTCACAAAACTTTTAGAAAAACTTTCTCCCGACTTTGTCAGGGTTACTCTTACTTGGTAATAAATCTCTTTCTGCTGTTTGGACAACTTCTGACCCATGTTGCCCACCAGCAAGCCTCACCCGCCTGCTGCTGAAAAAAAACAAAGAAAAAAAAACTAAAAAAGTCTAAAACCCGACGGCGGCACCCCGCACACAGTGCGCTTGCGTGCCCTTTCCCTCTGCGGGAACGGGGGTACCTCCACCCAGATCTACTGACCGGGGCCTTCCCGCATTAGTTTTGAATCTTACCGATCCGTCGAACCTTAGAAAACAAAAAGCAACAGTGGTTCCCGGTCTGAAGTCATCTTCTGGGGTGTGCAGAAACTGCGTCTTCACTCCGCTGGAAACCCGGAACCCGGCAGGAGCCAGAAGAGTTTCTCAGCGGCGACAGTGCTTCCGGGGCTGAGCGGAGGGAGCGGACTCCCCCCCGGGCTCGCCGTCGTCCAAGCGGCTTTTCCCGCCGGGCGGACTATGGCGCTAGCGGCTCAATGGTGGTGGCGCTAGCAGCCATGTCTCCTGCGTCTGGAAAAGCCCCAAACTGGAGCGCTATCTGTCGCGCTATGAAAACAGTTCCCGCATCAAAGCCGAGCATTCGGGCGCCACTTGCTGCTTTTCGTTCTTTTCTTCTCTCTCCGACTTCCTTGTTTTCGCCCGTTCCGCTTTCCCGGGGCGCTGGCCAGGCGCTTCCGGGAGCAGCCGGAGAGAGAGAGAGGCAACAAACGCCTTTGTGGGTTCGTTCGATACGGACAGAGCTGTTTAGAGAGCGCAATCAAGACCAGGATAAAGAGACTCAAGAGATTGGACACTTGTTGTGCAGTCCAAAGTAGGTTGTATTTGCCCGATCGTCGCATGTACAAGTGACCCCGATCAGGGGTCCGGACACAGGTTTTATAGGGGAAAATAAGAGATAATGTGAAAGCAATAGAACAATGCCCAGTGTGAATACATTATAGGTAAAATCCAATGGCAATAACTCCAGGGGGAAGGATGAATACATGTAAAAATACAGACTAGAAACTCCAGCTTTAGGTTTAGGAAACAGAAACTCCCATCTCAAATTCACAAAGCCTTTTTGCTCCGTTTGCGTAGCTGCACACTGCAACAAATAATTACTAGGAGTGTGAAAAATGCCAATCACTTGGTTTTTAAAATTTTTAAAGTGTAATAATAATGAAATGGTTATAAAAATAGTAATACAATTAGAGTAATAAAAATTTAGAGTTAGGACAATACAAGACAATAAAAAGCAAAGAATTACGGACGTCCGGATGCTCTCGGCCACTTAAGCCACAACAATCATGCCTTGTGAACAAAGGAATAACCTTAAAAGCAATAGCCTGTTGCATATACAAAACACTTCATGATTACACATATATTTTATTTAAAACAAGAAATTCGTCTGGTACTTCTCAAAAAGTTTCTGTTAATTCCTAGGCGCCTTCGAGTCTAAGTCAGGCTTGAAGAAGTTTCTTTCTGTTGATAAGGAAAGCCAGAAATTCCTCTCCTCTGGAAAATTTAGGGGTTTCTGTAATTGTTATCTCTGTGCGAAGAATTCCTTGATTATCCCATCTCTTTCTTGAGCTAGTTAAAAAGTATCTTACATAGTATAGTTTCTATTTTAACATTGTGTTATAACCTAAAAATACATTCAACACACTACTTGAGAGAATTAATACAGCATAACTTTCCAACATTACACATATAATATTTGAAATGAACAGGGCTAATGCCTTTATTAATGTTCAGCTCTTTATTAAAAAGATCAGCTGGGCAGGGGGCTCGACGCAGATCTCGCCCCCGCGGTCGTAGCTTTCCCAGGCAGCCAAGAGGAAGGAGGCGTGCAGAGTCTGTCACTGGAGTCCCGAGCAGCAGCTGTCCTTTCTTCTTTCCTTGTGGCACACCAGTGGCCCGAGGATGAGGAGGCGTGGCGTGCAGAGTCTGTTGCTGAAGTCCAGAACAACAGCTGTCCCCGCTCCTTCTGTGGTGGCAGCACCAGGGCTCTCTGTCTCTCTATCGCCCTGCTTCTCAGAGCCTAATATAGTCTGTTCTTTCTTAGGTGATGGCGACGGTTAAAAGTCAATCAGGGGATGTGTTTCCCTCTTCCTCAGCTAGGGCATTTGTCTAGACTCCTCTACTGTATTCAGTTTTTGATTTTTATTCCTTTATATCTCCTAAAAATACTCCCATGATCCCAAGGGGTTTTTATTTGCATGTTAGTCCCAGAATGGCAGTGTGGAGGGGTGGGAGGCCAGTTATCTCCAGGTAGTTTAGAGAAAACAAACAGAGCAATTAGCTAATTAGCATTTCAATATGGGTACTTAGCTAGAGTTAGTAGTTTCTGTTAGTGTTGCCATGGGAACTAGGAAGTCCCTGCCCGCGTCTCTGGGGAACACCTGGAAACTGTTCATTACAAATCCCTCCTCTATTTCTTTGATCGGGCTTAAGCCCGCATCAACTTACAGTCTTTGGCTTTTGAGGGCTAACTTCTTTTGGCTTTTGTATGCTTTTACTTATGTCTGATGGTAATTCTCGTGTCCTTTAGAAACCAAGTAAGACTTAATAATATTCTAATTAAATTTTTTTTTTTTTAGTTAACTTCTTTGGCTAAAGGACACTTAGTCTTACTAAACAATTACCAAGTACTTAAACCTTTACTATGGTACTTTAACTCAGAAACAGTTATTAACACCTCACTGTATATCAGTCTCTAGCAAGTCTTTAAAGTCAATTTTAAGTCCTCTGGTTTCTTAATTACTGTCCATGCACAAGAGGAAGTGGGTGACATTGTTGGGTCTGGTCTGGCGTCTGGGGGTGGCACTGGTTCTTTGACTCTGGTGACGTGGGTCCAGCCTTTTTCTTGGGTCCGCAGCGCAGTGTGTGTGGTGAGTAGTACCTGGAAAGGTCCTTCGAATTTGGGGGTTAATGGAGTGGCAGTGTACCAGGACTTTATCAACACCCAATCCTCAGGACTGATGTGGGCATTGGCATCCAGAGGGGAAGTTTGGGAGAGATACCCCTTCTTTCGGAGGCCTTCTAGGGATTTTCCTATGACCTCTAAATATTTCTGAGTTGCTGCCTCCCCTTCCAGATAATCTGCTGTACTGAAAGGGGTGATTAAAAAAAAAGGGAGTCCAAACATTATTTCATAGGGAGAGACCCCTATGTCAGACCGAGGTCTGGTTCTGCTGCGCAAGAGAGCGAGAGGTAAACACCTGAGCCAATTCATCTTTGTTTCTTGAATTAATTTAGTTAACACATTTTTAAGAGTTCTATTCATCCTTTCCACTCTTCTAGAGCTTTGAGGATGCCATGGGGTGTGCAATCTCCACCTTATCCCGAGGACTTTTGTTACTTGATGTAAAGTTTGAGCGACAAAATGTGGACCTTGGGCTAAGTCAATGTTATTGACTAGCCCATATCATGGTATGATGTTTTCTAAGATTATTCTTGCAACTTCCTGCGCAGTTTCCTTTTTGGTTGGGAAAGCCTCCACCCAGTGAGTGAGGTGATCCACAATCACTAGTAAATGTTTGTACTTTAATTTTCCCTTGCAGGATCAACTTTTGGGCTTCTTTTATCAGGATAGCTGCTGCTGCTGCGATTACTTGCAGGCAAGTTGGCCATCCTCTGGCTACTGGGTCAAGTAGTTTTGAGAGGTAGGCTACTGGCTTTTTTTATCTTTCCCACTTAAATACATTCTTAGGGCTTCTTTGAGCAACTCATTCATGTTCTTTTCTTGCCAGTCCTCTATCTTTTCTAGTTTTTGTCTAATATCGGGTCAGGATTTGGTGAAAAACTAGACCTTTAAGAGGACTTGACCCTCTGGGCTATCTGGGTCTATATTTGAATATAACTGGAATTTTTGTTTTAGTTGGTTAAGCCAAATTGCCGGGGTCTCATCCTTCTCCTGAGTACCATCAAAGGCCAATTTCGTGTTGCTTCCCCTATGGATACTCTTTGATCCCTCTTATCATGAGGGACCTATAGTCTCTCATGTTTTGCCTACCTTCTTGTTGGCTGGGACTCCAGTTGGGGTCCACCAAGGGCATCCCCTGGTTCCCTGGGGGCCCCCAATCCACCCTCTCTTTCCCATATCTTCACCCCTGCCGCTCAGATCATCTGGACCTTTCTCAGAAAGAACAGAATGCTTAGAATAGCTCAGGTCTCCCCAGGTACAAATACTCAGCCCTAGAAATTGGTCCAACTGGCTAGATATTCCAACGGGGTCTTCCACTAAATTTCTTAGCTCTTTCCCAAATCCCCGGACTTCGGAAGCTGACAAAGGTGCATCCACAAACCTAACTCCCCCAGCTGCTCTACCCATAGGAACCCCTCTAAGGGGAAAGAGCCCCTCCACCCTTGATGCTTTGGATCAGGTGCTACAATACGGCCCTTTTTCTAAGACACCAGGCAGGGAAATAGTAGTGGAGACAGACACTGGAGGCCAGGGGGCATGCCAGGTGGTGAACCAACCCTGGGCAAGGGTGGCCTCAGCTCCCAAGTGGGAGGAGGCAAGGAAACTCCAGCTGGAGAAGAGGAAGAGGGAGTTGGGGAGATGGTTGAGGAAACTAAGGGAAGGGACGATGAAACAGAGGTGGGAAAACGGGGGAAAGGAATCAGGGACTCAGTAGGAGGGGCTGAAGGACCAACTGGGGAAACTGTTGGGGAAGTAACAGTGGCAGAAGGGGACAGGCAATCGAGGGGGTCCCATTCCTTTATTTTTCTAGTCTCCCCCTCTCTATTCCCTTTGTCTTCCTCTCTATTTCTTTGTAACTTGCATATTCTCAGTCTCATTATTTAGAGAATTCTCCAGCCAGCAAGCTGCATAAGATAGTTGTTCTATATCAAGGTCCTCTCAGTTATTTTTTAGGTGTTGGTTTAACTGATTACACATCCACTGATCTTGGGTTCCATACCACGGCCACTCTCCCTGTAATTCTAACTTCAGCCATACTTCTATACTGTAATGTATCATCTTACTCTTGTCTAGACCCTTCATGGTCTCCTGAGAATCCCATTAGTCTAACAGTTGCCCCAAGGGGCTGTTAGGGGGAATTCTCTTTGCTTTGGAAGGATTTGCCCCTTTACTATAGCCTCTTCCCATTTTCAGGCCTCAAAAACAAAAACATATATACCTTAAATGGTGCTTCTATCCAAAATGGAATACACTGACAGGTAGCTAAAGCTCATCTGGCCCCTCCCAACTTCGTATTTTGAATCACTTGACCAAACTTAATCTCTTTTAACTAAATTCCCACTCTTGGTCCTACCCTCTTGGCACTTTACATTGTGTCTTGGCCAGGACAATCACTAGTCACAATCTCATCTATTGTCTTCTGTTCTTTTTCTCTTTGGCCTAAGTTTTGAACTTCTTGATGGACTTTCTAGGCTTGTACCCCTGCTAAGTCCTGCCCAAACTCTTACTTGGCCTTTTGCCTAACATTACTAGGCTTGGGAAGCTTGGTCTCACTGCCGAGGTAAGGTCGAACGTCCTGCCGAGCCTTACACTCAAACTCCGGCCAAGCCCCCTTGCCTGACTCTCCTACTAGGCTTGGGAAGCTTGGTCTCCCTGCTGAGGTAAGGTCGAAAGTACTGCCGAGCCTTACACTCGAACTCCGGCCAAGCCCCCTTGCCTGACTCTCCTACTAGGCTTGGGAAGCTTGGTCTCCCTGCCGAGGTAAGGTCGAACGTCCTGCCGAGCCTTACACTCGAACTCCGGCCAAGCCCCCTTGCCTGACCCTCCTACTAGGCTTGGGAAGCTTGGTCTCCCTGCCGAGGTAAGGTCGAACGTCCTGCCAAGCCTTACACTCGAACTCCGGCCAAGCCCCCTTGCCTGACCCTACCAGGCTTAGCTTGCTTGCCTTCCTGCCTTTCTGCTTACTTGGGTTACTGCCTGCTCTGACAGGGACATCCTGCCCTGCCTTCCAGGGACATTCCCCTACCTGCTCAGACGGGGTCCTCCATCCATGCCTGCCATGGACATCCTACATGCCCTGTTATCCTGTTCTGCCTGCTGGGGACATGCCCTCTGCCTGGCGGGACTTGCTGTTCCTGCCTGCTTGGACATCCCGCCCTACCTGCCCTTTTATCCTGTCCTGCCTGGCAAAGACATGCCCTCTGCCCGGTGGGGACATGACAGTCCTGCCTACTTGGACATCCCACCTGCCCTGTTGTCCTGTCCTGCCTGGCAGGGACATGCTCTCTGCCTGCCAGGGACATGCCCTCTGCCTGCCAGGGACATGCCACTCCTGCCTGCTGGGACACCCCGCCCTACGTGCCAGGGACATCCCACCTGCCGTCCTATCCCATCCTGCCTGCCGGCGACATGTTCTCTAGGACCTCCACATCCCACCTGCTCTGCTGGGGACATTCCCCTTGCCCTGATTGCCAGGGACTTACTTTGCCCCTAGGGCACCTCCAGATGCTCGGAGGAGGGCCTGCTTTACTTCTAAGGAGACGCCTCAGTCGCTCCTGTATTCCACTTGCTTCCCCCCGTTCCCGGCCGGCCCCATCGCAGGAGTCCGGAAACGCGGTACTAGCGGGTCCCTCTCACTTCGGGGGTCCGAGCTGCCGGCCCCCGTCTCACTCACTCACTCACTCACTCGCTCGTCTCCCGGTTTTTCTTACCCATCCGACGCTCCTTGTGCGTTGCTCGTCTCACGCGGATCCTAGGGTCCAAAGGTAGCCAGCGACTCCCGAGGGTTCCTCGAAGCAGGTGGTCGAGCTGTCCAGCTGTCCGGGGGTCCTCTTCAGGTGTGGCTATCCCGGATGAGCCCCCAATTGAAATGAACAGGGCTAATGCCTTTATTAATGTTCAGCTCTTTATTAAAAAGATCAGCTGGGCAGGGGGCTCGATGCAGAGCTCGCCCCCGCGGTCGTAGCTTTCCCAGGCAGCCAAGAGGAAGGAGGCGTGCAGAGTCTGTCACTGGAGTCCCGAGCAGCAGCTGTCCTTTCTTCTTTCCTTGTGGCACACCAGTGGCCCGAGGATGAGGAGGCGTGGCGTGCAGAGTCTGTTGCTGAAGTCCAGAACAACAGCTGTCCCCGCTCCTTCTGTGGTGGCAGCACCAGGGCTCTCTGTCTCGCTATCTCCCTGCTTCTCAGAGCCTAATATAGTCTGTTCTTTCTTAGGTGATGGCGACGGTTAAAAGTCAATCAGGGGATGTGTTTCCCTCTTCCTCAGCTAGGGCATTTGTCTAGACTCCTCTACTGTATTCAGTTTTTGATTTTTATTCCTTTTTATCTCCTTAAAATACTCCCATGATCCTAAGGAGTTTTTATTTGCATGTTAGTCCCAGAATGGCAGTGTGGAGGGGTGGGAGGCCAGTTATCTCCAGGTAGTTTAGAGAAAACAAACAGAGCAATTAGCTAATTAGCATTTCAATATCGGTACTTAGCTAGAGTTAGTAGTTTCTGTTAGTGTTGCCATGGGAACTAGGAAGGCCCTGCCCGCGTCTCTGGGGAACACGTGGAAACTGTTCATAACAATATTCATTGTAACATTTGCAAAAAGCCAATCATAAAATATGCATTTTTCACAAGGAGCATTAAGGAAACGCATGTTAATGCACCCACTAGGGCTTTGAGACACAGTAGTAACTGCCTAATACAGAAATATAACATTTTCCAAATAACTTTAGCAGAACTAGCAATCACAGGCTTATCGACTCTGGTCCTAGCAAATGCAAGCAATAATAATAAATATTGTACTATGAACTCTAAGGTAGATTCCACAAACAGCTGTACAATCCTGCAACTCTTGTTTGATAACCCTTTAGTATTTTTATTAGAGTTTTTGGAACATGAAAACCTTGATATGTCAGGTAAGGTGGTTGTGAGGCTTTTGAAAGGTAGAAACTTGGTGTTCGTTTGCCTTCTCATTGTCCATTTGCAGGGAAAAGCTGGCTTTTCGCTGGACTGAGTAAGAGGGTAACTTGGTTTCAGCTGCTGTGAAACAGTTATCTCATGTATCCGGCCCCATCTCTTTGGGCAGACTCGAATTTTTCTGCTCCCACAGCACCAAACCCCCACACGTTTCTTTCCACCTTTTTTAGCCGGGCGGGATCCTCTCAGGGACTTTCCCCATGCTCTTTTTCCGGGTTTGAGGCTTGCAGGAGCTCCTGGTGGTGATGTTCCCAGACCCGCCCTTGGGGACAGGTCGGAGGCAGGGCCACTCCCACTGGAGGTGTGGCTGTGTTCCATGGAGGCTGGCTTGGGTGTGGGGCCCCTCCCCCTGATCCAGGCAGGATCGGGGGGTAGGCACATCCCTCAATATAGGTGCGGCCAGGCTCCATCGAGGCGTGGCTTTGGAGCCAGCCCACTCGGTTTCCCTGGTGATGGGAAGTGCGGCCAGACCCGGTGCGAATGGTGGGGGGGGCGATCTCAGTGGCCACGTGGCACGGTGTAATGGCTGCAGAATTCCCCTTTGTCCCGGGAAGGCTCGGAGCGGCTGCATGGCACAGTATCCCAGAGGGGCAGGAGCGCCTACCACGTGGTCTGTTCCCCCAGAACAGGGTGGCGTGCTGTGCCTACCTGGGTAGGCTGCCAGGGCTGTGGCGGCCGCCATCTCTTCGCATGTCCAGATTGCGCAACCGGCACCACTGGCTCTCTGGACAATGTTGGCGTCCTCGGCTCGGGCAGCCCCTGGATGGTCTCAGTTTTCCACAATTCCCCCACTTTCTGGGGCTGTGCCTCTTCCCACGACCACTCCGCATCGGTCAGCCACAGTCCCATTTTAGTAGGGCACGTTTTTGCAGCGGCCAGGGCCCGCCGGCTCCTGTGGCAAAGCCAGCTTACGCGCAGGGTAGAACGAAGAGGCGGCTGCGCTGCTGCCATTCCCCCTTTGCCTTTCATAATCCAAATTTTTTAATAAGTCCAGAACTAACATCCATGGTTTTATAATACCAATGGCTGCATCATCGCCAAATGAGACTGCTGCACATATATTTTGTCCAACCCTCTCCCAAAAGGGCAAATTTAAAATGTCCCCTTCTGCTATGTGCTGCTCATGGTTTTCACACCACGTGAATAAACCTTGTAGAGCTCATTCATCGTGGTTTATCCCTCTTCTTTGAAAGAAGAAAAGCAGTACCTTCATTACGGAGTTTTCTGGTTCTGACGTCCAAGCTCCCATGGTCTCCTAAGTGATTCTAGTCCAGAAAAACAGGTCTAGAAACCTAGTAGCACTTTCCACTACTTAACAAAGTCCCCGTTTATCACCATATCGGCTCTCCCGCCATTCCCAGCTCCCCAGCTGTTGTCATCCGGTTCTGACACCGATCCCAGCTCCCACGCTGTGTTTTTTCAGTTCCAAACACCGATTCCCAGCTCTAATGCTGCTTATAATCTGGTTTTACACCGATTTCCAGCTCTAACACCAATGGATTCTTTGCTCTGTGCTTCTGAATTCTTATCACGTCAGGATCACCACATGTTAGGTCACGTGTGGGAGGTGAGGGCACAGGCAATAGAAATCACTCACCCCGGAGGTTCGTGTGGCACAGAGAGCTTTATTTTTCCAACCTTCCTTTATAGAAGGCATTTGAAAGACCCTGTCTGGATGCTCTCATTGGTTTGAATTCCACGTCCCTTCTGGTCCTGGCCAGTGAGGTGGCTGCAGCCACATATTGGGACATATTTGGTTGGCCAACACCCTTGTCAATCACTGTAACAGTTAAGGACAACAATAAGGGCTCCTTCAAATACAACAATAACAAAAGGAAAACTAAGGATAATGTGAGCCCATTACTAAATCCAGGGGGGATCTCAGTGACAGAGGATGCAGAGAAGGCAGAGTTACTGAACGCCGCCTTTGTATCGGTCTACACTGACATGACCAGCCCTCAGGGATCTCTGACACAGGGGAGCAGGGTAAAGGAATGGTGGGAGGAAGACACTCATTTGGTCAAGGAGGATTGGGCCAGAAAACACCTAGGCAAACTTGACATCCACAAGTCCATGGGCCCTGAGGGGATGCATCCAGGAGTGCTGAGAGAGCTGGCAGACATCATAGCAAAGCCACTCACTATCATCTTTGAAAGGTTGTGGAGATCAGGAGAGGTGCCTGAGGACTGGAAGAAAGCAAATGTCACCCCGATCTTCAAAAAGAGCAAGAAGGAGGACCCAGGGATCTACCAGCCAGTCAGCCTCGCCTCAATCCCTGGAAAAGTGATGGAGCCCTCAATCTGGAGGCCATGTCTACACATATGGAGGACAAGATGGTGATCAGGAGCAGTCAGCATGGATTCACTAAAGGGAAGTCATGCTTGACCAGCCTGATTGCCTTCTACAATGAAATAACTACCTGGATGCATGAAGGGAGATCCATGGATATTGTCTACCTGGACTTCAGCAAGGCTTTTGACACTGTTTCTCACGGCATCTTCATAGGCAAGCTCTGGAAGTGTGGACTGGATGCGTAGACAGTAAAGTGGGTTGAGAACTGGCTGAATGGCAGATCCCAGAGGGTCATGATGAGTGGCACAGGGTCTAGTTGGAGGCATTTCACTAGTGGTGTCCCCCAGGGTTCAATACTGGGCCCAGTATTGTTTAACTTATTAATCAATGACTTGGCTGAAAGGGCAGCTGCCTCCTCAACAAGTTTGCTGGCAACACAAAGCTGGGAGGAGTGGCTGATACCCCAGATTGTTGTGCTGCCCTTCAGAATAACCTTGACAGGTTGAAGAGATGGACAGAGAGGAACCATCTGAAATTCAACAAAGGCAAGTGCAGGGTCCTGCACCTGGGGAAGAATAACCCCGTGCACCAGCACAGGGTGAGCTGACCTGCTGGAAAGCAGCACTGTGGAGAAGGACGTAGGCATCCATGAGCCAGCAGTGTGCCCTTGTGGCCTATTGCAGTCCGGCTCGCTGCAATCCCAAGTCCCGTCCAGCTGGGGGGAGCGTGGCATAAATAGAGGAACGGGTACAATGAATTTGCCCAAAAATAAAGAACTTCAATAGCAAAATAACAAACGCAGAAACCACGTAGTCTAAGGGGCAAGATCCAGAGACCGGGGGGCATGGCAAATGTAACAAGATATAGGGGTATTCTGAGGGTAAGGGTCCAATCCTCGGAACATAACCTTATATGTGACACGCTCTGAACCAACTGAGAACAAGAACCAGAGACATGACTTAATATAGAATAGTTCCATTAACATACAATCAACATACTAATTCCCATGACCACACTCTTCTCGCCATGACCAGACTAGATATCTCCCTTTCCATACCCTGCTTCCCATGGTCTCAGGTTGATGCCTCCTGTATATGGTACCGAGGCTAAACCACTATTCATCCCATCTGGCTGCGTTTCCACAGTGGCCAAGAAGGTCAATGGGATCCTGGGGTACATTAGGAAGACCTTTGCCAGTGGGTCAAGGGAGATGATCCTGCCCCTCTACTCAGCCTTGGTGAGGCACATCTTGAGTTCTGTGTCCAGTTCTGGGCTCCTCAGTACAAGAGAGACATGGAGCTCCTGGACTGAGTCCAGCAGAAGGCTACAGAGATGATTAAGGGGCTGGAGAATCTCTTATGAGGAAAGGCTGAGGGAGTTGAGCCTGTTCAGCCTTGAGAAGATACAACTGAGAGGGGACCTCATTAATGTATATAAGTATGTGAAAGGAGGTTTCAAGAAGATGGAATCAGACTCTTCTTGGTGGTGCCAAGCAATAGGACAAGAGGCAATAGGCAGAAACTGATGCACAGGAAGTTCCACCTGAATATTAGGAAGAAGTTCTTTACTGTGCGTGTGACTGTGCACAGGAATAGATTGCCTGGAGAGGTTGTGGAGTCTCCCTCACTGGAGATATTCAGGAACCATCTGGACACAATCCTGTCCCATGTGCTCTGGGATGATCCTGCTTGAGCAGGGAGGCTAGACCAGATGACACCACTGGTAGTCCCTTCCAACCTTATCCATTCTGTGATATCCCTCTTAATTGCTGGAACTCCTGGGTCAGTTTATCGGACAGTTTTTTTCACATCTGAGATGAGGGAGGAAGAAATACTGTCTTCATATTCCCGGATATGGCGAACCACTTCATCCACTGTTAGTAGTGTATTGTCTTTCCAGATTAATGTTGTTAATGGGTTGGCATGCACCGTTGGTGTGTTCTGTACACATTTCCACTTCATGGGTTGTAGTCATAGGACTTTGTCTGGATCTTTATGCAATTACCCATTGTCCAGGTCATAATGAATCATCTCTCACATGGCTAATTCCCTCAGGTGTAAGATACCTTTCTCAATTGCAGTCTAGTCCTGGGTGACATGGAATATCTTCTTTCTAGGGATACCTTTCCATCACACTTGACAGGAGTCGCCTCCAGAGACTGAGGGCTTATGTAATTTTTCCCATTGCTTTGTCAATGCCTGCTTCCTTAGCAAGTGATCCCAGCTGCTTGACTTCCTTACCCTCTATTTCCAAACTGCTAGCTCTGTTATCCCAGCATCAGAACAGCTAGGCAGTAATAATATACTCACCTGGATGACAGTTTAAATCTTTTCATATCTCCTGCAGCTCATTTAAGGATAGAGATTGAATAGTGGTTACCATTTGTTCTTCCTCTTCCTCCTGTTCATGTGAATGGCATTTGTGACAATCCTGCTGCTTCACCCTCTTCACCCTCCCTCCTTGTCCTCCTTTACTGAGCTCTTTTATGAGCTGACCTCTGTGTACATTTCTTCTGTATAGGGGCAACTGATACCGGCACATGTTGGTTCTTTGGTTCATCTGCAAGGCCTGTCACAGGGGTTGGAGTAGTTGCAGGGCTTGTTGTCTTGTCAGATCCAGAGACCTTCTTGTATCCCTGAGAGCACTGAGTGGTGTTAAGTAGGGCTCAGTAGGCCTGGGCCAGGCCCCAGCATACTGCAGTGATTTGTGTCTCTCTGGAATTGCCAGGGTGACTGTCTTGGTTTGAAAGACAGGTGTCTGCCAAGGAAGGTGGGAACCTCCTTTGGAATGGAAAATATGACCTCCTTCCCTCCAAATTATTATAACTTTGAAATTACAGGGCTTTCAGGCAAAGATATGGGAAAAGGAATAACAGTTCTTTACTAGTGTGTGCATGTATAACAAGGCAAACAAACAACAACAATGGCAGCAACAACAAACGGAACCAGAAACCCAGTAACAGCCTTCTTTTGGCCATCAAGCACTTTCCCCTTTGGTGCAGTGATGGTCACAGCCGGCAGGGGCGCTGTTGGCTCCCAGCAGGGCAGGGCAAGGTGCAGTGATTCCCCCGCAGCTGCAGAGGGCATTGTGGTGCCAGCTCAGCCTCCTCTCTCCACACTCTAATGGCAGGGGAGCCAGCAGAAGAGATAGAAAAGGGGCTTCATTTACAAACCCACAGGGGCAGTTGGTCCCGGTGCCCCTCTGGGTGGCGAGATGGGCTTTATCGGGAACCTTAGAGTAGCAGGCTGGAATGGCAGAGGCGAGCAGACCCTGGGGGTGGCAAACAAAATGTAGCAGAAACTCTGCAGCTGTAGCAGGAACCGCAGGGGGTTGCACAGACATGGGGTATCGGGTTAAAGTGTAGGAAAAAACCCGAAGTAGTGGCAGCAGAGCTGGGCAGTGGCAGCCGGGCTCCCGCAAGCAGCCAGGAGAGGCTCCCTTGGAGGGGCTTGGGGTCCTAGGTTTTCCCCATGGGCACTCAAGTAGATGGTGAGGGTCTTTTCCCAGTAAGGTCAGGTGTTAATAAGGTCCCAGTTCAACCACCATTTAATCGAACTGCTACCAACACCCTGACCAATAGGGTGTCAGGTTGTATTCTGACTCAGTGTTTTTGTATTAATGCATTTATTTTAATTTTCCTATTAAATTGTATTTCTGACTTGGGATCTCCCAGTGGTTTGCTTTCAAACTAGTACACTCACCCATGGTAGGAGAAGCAGTGGGAAGACAAAGGCGCCACAGTGGCAGCCAATCCTCTGGGCAGCAACCGTCCAGCACTAAACCCCACCTGTCTCCACTCCGATCCGGAGAGCAAGAGATAGAGAGAGAAGCTGATCCCAGCCCCTCATCCTCCAGCCAAAATCTCGAGGAATCTCTGCTCTTCCCAAGAGAAAACCCCCCAGCTAAGAGAGTAGCCAGCTGCACCCTTCCCTCCATTTTGGCCACTTCTTTTGTCTCTTAAGTACCGGTCATTATCATCTCCTAGGAAACAAATGGGACAAAATTCCCTGAGAGAAAGAAAAAAAAAAAAGGAGAAATCCAAACCCTCAACAGGGACAGACATGTTTTCCGAATATTTTACTAGTTTTTTTGCATTCTGCACTTGTTCAGGGCAGGGGCAGGTGACGTTATAGTGGGGGTCTGCTACAGGCTGCCTGACTAGGAAGACCAAACTGATGAGGTCCTCTATAGACAGATAGGAGCGGCCTCACATTCACAAGCCCTGGTCGTCATGGGGGTGGGGACTTCACCCCGACATCTGCTGGAAGGACAACACAACAGCATGGCACAAGTGTTATAAATTGAGGCAAATAACTTGTTCAGCCTTTCGAGAGTCAATCAGAAATTTATTGATTACAGCAAGCAATGGCAAGCAAACAGCGCTGGGTGCAGCCGGGGAGTCAGCGCTCCGCCAACGGCTCACATTGGTTCCCCCTTCCCACAGTCTTTTTATACTCCCTTCCGTGTCCGCGGTATCTCTGGGTGTACTCTGCGCTTGTGCCCTCTCTTGCTAGGGGGTCTTCTTCTACTCTCTGGTGGTCGTTTGAGGAAGGTTCCTCTCTTCTTCCTCTGTGAAAGTCCACGGCCCTGTAATGATCTTTTCCATATAAGGGTATATGTTATATGCTTCTAAGTTCTAGTTACACAGTCAGCTTAAGTAATCAACATACTAGCTAGTTTCTGTCTTGCGGTTTTCTGTTATCTACACAAGACTTCTCCTTTGGTTTTCTGTTATCTACACAAGGCTTCTCCTTTCTGTCTTGATGAACAAAGAGTCCTTTCTAACTTATCACACAAGCAATCCAAGAGTTTACAAGAATATGTTGATGACAACTTCCTTCTCCAAGTGATAGAGGAGCCAACAAGGAGAGATGCTGTGTTGGACCTTGTCTCACCAACAAGAAGGGGCTGGTGGGGAATGTGAAGCTCAAGGGCAGCCTGGGCTGCAGTGATCATTGTGAGAAATGACTGCTCACATTTAAAATTACAAAGGTTTATTAAACCTTAACAAAAATACAACAAAAGGACTGAATAAGGAATAATTGAAGCTCTGTGAGTCTCTGTGACTATCAGCCACATGTTCATCTACAAAATGGATGCTCTGCCTTTTATACCTGTGAAAAATGCATATTTTATGATTGGCTTTTCGCAAATGTTACAATGAATATTATATGTGTAATGTTGGAAAGTTATGCTGCATTAATTCTCTCAAGTAGTGTGTTGAATGTATTTTTAGGTTATAACACAATGTTAAAATAAAACTATACTATGTAAGATACTTTTAAACTAGCTCAAGAAAGAGATGGGATAATCAAGGAATTCTTCGCACAAAGATAACAATTACAGAAACCGCTAAATTTTCTAGAGGAGAGGAATTTATGGCTTTCCTCATCAACAGAAATGAACTTCTTCAAGCCTGACTTAGACTCGAAGGCGCCTGGGGATTAACAGAAACTTTTGACAAGTACCAGACTAATTTATTGTTTTAAATAAAATATATGCATAATCATGAAGTGTTTTGTATATGCAACAGGCTATTGCTTTTAAGGTTATTCCTTTGTTCACAAAGCATGCTTGTCGTGGCTTAAGTGCCCGAGAGCATCCGGATGTCCGTAATTCTTTGCTCTTTATTGTCTTGTATTGTCCTAATTCTAAATTTTTATTACTCTAATTGTATTACTATTTTTATAACCATTTTATTATTATTAAACTTTTAAAATTTTAAAAACCAAGTGATTGGCGTTTTTCACAATGCCCTTCGCCCCTCCCAAAGTTTTGTCAGTAACTCCTATGCCATCCATTGGTGGAGATTACTTTCTGTGAAAAACGCCATTCACTTTTCTTAAAATTTTAGAAGTTTAATAGTATGAAAAACGCCAATCACTTGTTTTAAAATTTTTTAAAGTTCAGTAGTATAAAAACAGTAATAAAATTAGAGCAATAAGAATTTAGACAATCAGAGTTAGGAGCATAAAGGACAATAAAACAAAGAATTACGGACGTCCGGATGCTCTCGGGCACTAAGCCACGAAAAGCATGCCTTGTGAACAAAGAATTAGACCTTAAGAGCAATAGTCTGTTGCATATTCATATATCTCATACATGATGCATAAATTCTGTTGAAACAAAGAACTCTGTCTGATCAGTGTCAACGTCTTCTTAATCCTGTGGCGTCTTCAGGGCCGAGCGAGGCAGGAAGAAGTTAGTTTCTTCTGCTAAGGGAGTCATAAATTCTTTTTCTCTGGAAGATTTAGGTGTCCTGCAGCTGCTATCTCGATCCAAGTACCTCATTCCTTTCTTCCCACGTACATAGTGAAGCAATAAGCGGAATAAATAGACTCCACATCCTGATGTAGTTATGAAGTGGGTATGTATGTCAGCGCCCGGCACAAGTGAGATAGCTCTCCAAAACCTTGTGCCCCGAGCCTCGGTCTGATCCACATCTTTATTCACAAAGGTGTTCCATATGCAATACATTACACAACTTTTTCATGGATATTCAACCCCAGGCCCCGCCTGTCCTCACCTCTCATGCTAAATAGGTCCACGCCCTTCTGGGCATGTGTGGTTTGCTGTGGTGGCTGCATGGGGGTCTCTGAGGCTGAAGATTGTGGTCTTCCTCATGACTGAACTTTTGAATTTTTCTCCTTTGCGCGTTGGCTTTTGTTCCTTTGGTGCTTATCTGAGTACGTCTGTCAGTCTTGATAAGCTTGGAGACAGAGGAGCCCCTTTATCTGGGTTCTTTGCATCTCCTGGTCTCCTCCAGTATTGTTCTTTATGTAAGAAGCTTCAGAAATTTGCATTTTCCTATGCCCTTTGTACCATGGCAGAGGTTTCTTAAGTAAAAGGTTAAAATTCAACACATAATTCTACAAGCTAAAATTTAAATGCTTAATTTATTTTGTTAACTCAAGTGAACTTCAAAAATCTCCATTTCAATAGTTTCTATTTTAACTACAAAAGCTCCATTGTAATTACAAAACTATATTTACCATACTATAAAAATATTAATACAGCACTTCTAATGAATATAACAAAATACATATAGTAAATATCTGCGTAGAGCCATATAATAAGCACTTTTCACAATCCTCTATTTTCTTTTTATTACTAATTTGGCTCGAGCAATATTCATTGTTTTCTAGCCTTCATCATTCGCTCATTTTTTTCAAAAATCAATCTCGCTTCTTTGAACGGGTCTTCTATATTATTTTGTTTCTTTAACACCATAATCCTTTGTGCCATTTTAGATGTAGTCAATTTTTGGTCCATGGGCATGGTCACTACCTGCATGCCTTGGACTACACTGGTGATGAGCCAAATGAAACAGGGGATCAAACAAGGAGGAAATATTAGACCACCTATAGTACATAAAAGGAAGAAGCCTAACTTCTTCCACAATTCTATTCCCAATACGATATCCCAACAGCTAGTATTTAGCATTGATTCCCACTTTTGAACTGGCACATGGGCGATTTTTTGGATATCATTGACTATATCCAGGACAGCATCTCCATTGTCATCTATTTTTAAACAACAATCTGATGTATTAAATTTTCCACAAACACCCCCTTCTTCAGCTAATACGTAGTCCAAAGCCAACCTATTCTGATAAATGGCCACTCTTGTTTGGGTTTGCTGCTTTGATATTAATTCCATTGCCTGACCAGTTTTGTTCGTTATTATCTCTACAGCGGCTTGGAGTCTTATAATACGATTTAGCCTATAAACTGGGGTCCGATATCCCCAACTCCCATCTTGTGCCCAGGTAGTGGGCCCATGCGTTTCTAATATGCGTTCAGGGAGCCATTCCTCATCTCCCCATTTTTTTAATCCTCCAATCAAATCTCTTCTGTTTCTGTTTAGATCCTCATAAACTGGTATCCTGAATTGATCTCCATCAGGTCCTGGTAAAAGAAAAAATCCTGGCTGTATGATTCCCAGAGTACAGCTCTCTCTCCACTGAGAGGGGAGTTTTGGGTATGCTCTTTTTTCCACATATCCAAAATAAGCCATCTGGAGATTTCCAATAGTCAATTTCTGGTTGATCTATATATTTCCGGGATGCCAAAGTAAGGATTTTTGCCTGTATCATTACATTTAAAAAGTCTAATGTTACAATTATACTTACAATTTCCTTTTTTTACTTTTTCTTGGGTCCAGTACATGGTAGGTTCTTCTGGGACCCACCATACAGAAGTTCCATTACTAACCTTATATCTTTTACAGGGAGTTTTTCCTACTTCATGAAGGAACTTTTTCCCATTGCGCCAGAGACATTCTTCCCCTATGACTATTGAACTCAAAATCCACCCCTCTGGTCGGTTTTCTCCATTTATACTTGTTTGGTTCCACTTAAGGAGCTCAATTGGGCCTAAGCTGCTGCCTTTCCATGGCCATTCTTCTGACATCAAAGCCCCTCCACAGACCCAACAGTTGGTTATGTTAAGTTCCCTACTTATTCTTTCCCTCAATTCCACAAACTGATTTTTACCCATTCTTGAGATATCTATTTCTTTTTCTAATTACTGTTCAAGTTTTGTATAGAAATCGTCAAGTGAGCTTGGAACAGGCTTAGGTTGATGTGCTGGCTTAGCCTTTTTGTATATCAATTGCTCTTTTATCAAATCTTGTTCTTTATTCCCAATTGTGTATGTGAGACAATTCCATCTCTCCCCTTTTGGTCGTTGACTTCCCATCCTGTTACCACTTGTTCCTAAATTCTCCACAATCCAGTACTTTTTCCCATTGTGCATGCAATTGCCTAATTTGGATGGGTTATAACAGTGACTGTTGACATGAGTGTGAGAAATAGAAAAGGAATCTCGGTGTCTTTCCATATACAGCTTTCAGTAACACCTGTGACATGACTTCGTCGGTATCCCAAAAGGGAAAAGACAAAAAATGAGTGACAGAAAAAGAGATAACAGAGGTCCAGTATGGCTTATACTCCCACCTCCCATGCCTATGGGGTTGCAACCCACAGCAGGTGTATTTGATCTTCTTGGTGGCGAATACAGAGGCCAATCCAGTCTTGCCCTCTATTTCCTTGTCATTTTCTCTTAGCTAATTTCCAGGCAAGTAGTTTTTGACACTCCTTAACTGTGGTTTCCCACCATTCCTCAGGTATCTCCCATTCAACAGGCACTAATAATTCCCATCCACAAAAAAAAGTTTTTATTTCAGTTGCTTCGAGTTCTACCTGGAGATGGGATCGATTTGGCACTTGACACTTCCTGCAATGAGGGTGTCGATTGTGTGAAGTACAATATCAATTTTTCCCACAATTTAAACATTTACATTTAACCCAGCTAGCATGTCGGCTATTTGGGTGAATCAAACAGGGTATAGGATATGGCACTGATGGAAGTTGCAACTCCTCCTCCTCTTTGTATAAGTCACAGGCTAAGGCCAGAATACAAGATTTCTCTGTCCAAAATAGTCCTGATCCTCTTGTTTGAAGTGGCAGTATTCCTCCCCAAGGAGAGTATTGCAGGTGTCTCAGGACTTGTCCAGGCGGTACTTGAAACCACTAATGTAAGCTCAGTCTTATTTCCCAATTAGGTGTGATTCTTTGTACATTTCCTAGATCATTTTGGTCTTCCCAGTTCATTACCACCCTGCCCCCATTTAAGAGTCAATTTGGTATCACCCGATTTAGATGCTATCGTCCACTCCTTGGGTTCTTTTATGGGTCCTTTGATTCTGCTGGCGTGAATCCAGCCTCGTTCACTGGTCCGGATCACAGCTTCAGTCGTCAGCAATACCTGAAAAGGACCTTCCCATTGTGGAGTTAAAGACTGTTCTTTCCAAGTTTTTACTAGCACCCACTCCCCTGGATGAATATTATGGATTTTAAAGGTGTGGTTTTCAGGGATTATCCCTTTTAACCGCATGTTTTCAAGAGTTTTTGCAATGGTGTTCACATATCCTTTAACACTCATTTCCCCTACTTCATAGGTAGCAGTTTCATGTTGGTTGGTCAGAAAAGATAATCCAAACATCATCTCATAAGGTGACACTCCCAGGTCGGACCTGGGTTGTATTCGGATTTTCAATAAGGCTAAAGGTAGACATTGTACCCATGACATTTGGGTTTCAACTATTAATTTAGTCAAAGTTCTCTTTAAAGTCTGCTTCATTCTCTCTACCTGGCCCGAACTCTGTGGATGCCATGGGGTGTGTAACTCCCATTTTATCCCCAAGGCTTGAGTTATTTGCTGTAAACTTTTTGACGTAAAATGTGTTCCTATGTCTGAGTCTATCCTATTAACCATCCCATATCTGGGAATGATCTGTTCCAAAAGGGTTTTACATACCACGTTGGCTGTGGCCTTGACAGTGGGAATCTCTTCAACCCAATGAGTTAGATGATCTGTCATTACTAATAAATACTTCCATCTCTGTACTTGAGGAAGTTCAGTAAAATCTACTTGGATACTTTGAAATGGTCGATGAGCTAACTCACGACCTCCTAATGTTGTTTTTCTCATCACATTTTTATTTATTCTTTGGCAAGTTATACATCTTTCAGTTACTTGCTTTGCTAATCCAAAAATCCCAATACACCCATAGTTCCTTAAAAAATGATCACACAATTCCTGGGTACCCCACTGAGTTTTCTGGTGCATGACTTCTAATATCTTCCTGGTAAGTGTTTTATTAAGTAATTGTCTTCCATCAGGAAGTTTCCATTTCCCTGATTCATCTGGTTCGCCTCCTATTTTGTTTAATTCTTTTTTCTCTGCCTCACTAAACTCTGGAATTTCCAATTTTTCCTTGTTTGGGGTTAAAATTAAACTAACCCTTTCGGCCCCATTTTCTGCTGCATCTTTAGCTTCTTGATCTGCCAAATTATTTCCTCTTATTTCTGGGGTCATTCCCTTTTGGTGTCCCTTAATATGTACTACAGCTATTTCTTCAGGTAAGTTTAATGCCTCTAAAACCTCTGAAGTGAGTCCCTCATGTACTAATCCCTTTCCTCTTGAATTAAGTAATACTCTGTCTTCCCAAATTTTTCCAAAGTTATGTACTACTTCAAAGGCATACCTTGAATCAGTATATATAGTTCCTTTCTTGTGTGCTAAATATTCCAGTGCTCTTTTTAGAGCATATAATTCATAGGTTTAAGCTGACCAGATTGAGGGTAATTTTCCCTTTTCAATAGTTTGCATGTTTTTTCCATCAACTACTGCATACCCTGATATTCTTTTTCTTTGTAGACATCTGGAGGAACCATCCACATAGATTATTTCCCCTTCTGAAAGGGCTTGTTCTTCAAGATCTTCTCGAACTTTTGTTTGGTATTGGATAATTTCTAAACAATTATGTATTAGGTTATTTACTGGTTCTCCATATAAGAATTGAGCTGGATTTAAACTTCTGTTTACTTCTAGTGTCAAGTCATCACTGTCTATCAAGATTGCTTCATATTTTAACATTCTAGAGTCTGTCAACCATTTTTCAGCCTTCTGGTTTAACACATTTCAAACTGCATGAGATGTACACACAATTAGTTTACTTCCAAAAGTAAGCTTATGACTTTCTTCTACCAGGATTGTAGTAGCTGGTATAACTCAAATACATACTGGCCAGCTGTGACTCACTGGGTCCAACATCTTTGATAAATAAGCTACTTGTCTCTTTACTCCTCCTCACTCCTGAACCAGAACTCCATGAGCTACCCCATTTTCCACATTTACATTCAGATGAAAGGGTTTTTCTAACGAGGGTAAGCTTAAAGCTGGTACTGAGGCCAGTTTTAACTTCAACTCTTCTAATTTAACATCATCTTCCTTGGTACACGTAATATCATCTCCCTCTGTCAATTTTCCATACAAAAATGTTATTGCCTGTGTGTACACATCTATCCATAATCTAAAATATCCCAGTAATCTGAGTAGTTTTCTGATTTCCCTCTTTGAAGAGGGAGGGAGAAGGGATAAAATTCCTGCAATACTCTCGGGGTTGAGCTTCCAGCTACCCTTACTTATTAGGTATCCAAGATATTTTACCTCTGGTTCTACAAATTGCAGTTTCCCTTTTGATGCCCTTAATCCTTTTTCCCTGAGAAAATTCAAAAGTTTTGTAGTAGCCTCCCTAACTTCAGCTTTCCCAGATAATAGATCATCCACATATTGGATAATTTGTATTCCAGGAGGAGTGGGGAAAGCTTGCAGTATTGTTTCTAAAATTTGCCCAAAAAACTTTGGAGATTCAGTAAACCCCAGTGGTAATTTTGTCCATCTTAATTGCTGCTTTCTCCCAGTTTGTGGATCCTCCCATTCTAAAGCAAAGATATTTCGCATCTCCTCGGCCAGTGGCCAAGCCCAAAAATCATCTTTAAGATCCACTACACTAAACCACTGATGCTGGGGTGGAACCTTACTTAGAAGAGTGTAGGGATTTGCTACCACTGGGTAGTGGGTCCGAGTTCTTTTGTTAACCTCCTGTAAATCTTGTACCAATGTATAGTTCCCATCGGGCTTCTTTACTGGGAGAATAGGGGCATTATGAGGAGACATACAAGGTTCTAATGTCCCATCCTTTATTAATCCTTCTATTACTGGCTTCAAAACTTACTGTCCTTCTAAGGATATAGGATACTGACATACACGTATGGGACAATCTTCTCTCTCAGTCGTGACCCTTATGGGGTCAATATCTAATCTTCCCCTATTTCCTTCCCCAGCCCAAACTTCCTTGTTAATTTTTTCCTCATCCTCTTGGCCAAGTTTTAAAACTCTAGCTGTCATTTTCCCTTCTTCTGGTATAACCCCTATTCCTAGTTTCACCTGTAAGTCTCTTTCCAATAAGTTGCTACCTGCCCCAGGGACCAATAAGGCATCCCTCATCCAAATTCTAGTTTCTCCCTCGATTACCACATCTTTAATGACTGTGAAACTCTCTCCTTTTGCCCCTGTTACTTTTACAGTATCTTTGCTTACACTATAACATTTTGGAGTATTTAATAGGCAGGTTCTTTTTGCCCCTGTGTCTACCACAAATTCTAATTTTTCTTCTTGGGGACCCACTTTTAAAATTATCACATGCTCCAGATAGTATCTATCCCCCAAAATATAAAGCCTATGACTTCCCTATTCCTCCTCGGGGCCCATTTCTCAGGAGATTTTCAGATCTTTTATCTGATTAGGGCTATTTCTCCTATAAAATCTTTCATCCTCACAGTAAAAACCGATGCTTCTGGAATGCTCCTGAGATTTGGCTTGTATTGGGGTTCTGTTCTTTTCCCCTCTCTCTATGACCTTCATGTCTAGGAGTGGTGCCTGGGTGTTTTACATTTCTCTGGAAATTTTTTTCTCGCATGGTGGTTACCATAATTTTTACTTTCTCTTTAGCTTTTTCTTCATCTCTTCGGACATAAATTTTTTGAGCCTCCTTTAATAAATCCTCTAATTATCTATTATGCCAATCCTCAATTTTTTCTAGTTTTTTTCTAATATCTGGCCAGGCATTAGTGACAAAATTAATCCTTAATAGAGTTTGTGCCACAACAGTCTCAGGGTCCATTCTGGAATATTGTTTCATATTTCTCCTAAGTCTGCCTAACCATTCAGCTGGAGATTCTTCTTTCCCCTGCTGTCCCTCAAAAGCCTTTTTAGCATTTTGCCCTCAGGGTGCCGCTTCTTTTATTCCCTTGATTATCAAATTACGGCAATCATGCATGTGTTTCCTCCCCTCCTCATCATTTTGACCCCAATTAGGAGGTGCTATTGGCATTTTTTGATCTCCTGGGGGGCCCTGCTGGTTTTCTTTTTCCCAAATTTTTATTCCAGCTGCTCTGATCAATTGCCTTTCTTCCTGAGAATAAACTATTTTCATTATAGATTGCATCTCTTCCCAAGTATAAATGTTCGGACCTAAGAATTGGTCTAATTGCTCAGCTGTGCCTATGGGATCTTCCAAAATTTCTTTTATTTCTTTGTTAAAATTTCTGACTTCAGAAGAAGTCAAAGGGATGTTTACAAACCCTGTTCCACCCTCTCCCATTGGAACTTCTCATAGTGGAAATAAACCAATCTCTTCATCCCACTCTTTTTGGTTTTTATCCTCTACAGCCTTTCTGCTGTGTTTTGAGGAAAGATCAGGAGAGGGCTGTCTTCTAACTGAGTTTCTTGTGTTTCGGTAAGGTGGATCTTCTTCAGGGAGAGAGTTTTCCTGAACAGCAGGAGCTGTCATTACGAAGGGAACGGGACCCAGGGCAGGGATAGATGAAAGTGTCGGAGGAAGGGGTGTGAGGGGAGGGATTCATGCCAAGGCCTGGTCCTCCAAGGGGAGGGCGTAGGCGGGGTCTGCTGCCAGAGCCGTCAAAGGAGGAGGGTCTTCCGGTGGAAACCAAACTGGAGCGTGGATGGCCCGCACATGGTTCATGGCGGCAGGGTCGGCAGCTCCCAGCACAGACAAAGCAGGCAGGGCGGCCCCAGCAGCAGCCGCGGCGCCCAGCGCAGCTGGCACGGGCAGAGCAACCGGGGATGGGGCAGTGGGGACAGCCGTGGGAAAAGCGGTCGGGGATGAGATGGCCGGGATCGACGGGACCCCTGGCATGGTCGGCGCGGTGACCACAGACCACAGGGCAGGCGGGACCCCTAGCATGGCTGGCGGAGCGACCGCGGGCCAGGCAGCCGGGACTCGGGCAGACAAATTCACCGGCATGGCCGGAGCTGGGATGTGGGCAGGGACCGGTGGTGCAGCCGCGAGCGGCGAGACCGGGGCCAGGATGGGGACCGGGACCGGAGGGACAGCCGCGAGCGATGAAACCGGATGTGGGACGGGGGCCGGGAGTAGCGGCTCAGCCGCGAATGGCGGGGGAGCAAGTGGAAACGGAGGAGGCACTAGTTGCAAAGGATCCCAATCATTTTCTTTCTTTTTTTCCTCTTGTTCCCAGCCCTTTTCTTTCCCCTTTTTC
This sequence comes from Vidua macroura, assembly GCF_024509145.1. NCBI lineage: Eukaryota > Metazoa > Chordata > Aves > Passeriformes > Viduidae > Vidua > Vidua macroura. The sequence continues at coordinate 5,022,152 of NW_026530535.1, read as the reverse complement.
TTTTCTTGCTTTGTCTCGGGGGTTTCTGATACTTTAAAGATTTTTTTATTCTCCTAAAATCTCCCGTCCAGCATGTGGCATATTCTCTTTCTTCTGGATTAAATGGTTCTTTTGAATTTACAAATAAATTCAAAGCCTGACAAATCCAACTTTCAAAAGAGCCGTATCTAGGCCAATAAACGTGGTCAGGTCCTATTTCCTTCTTTGTCCATTCTAGCATACAAAATTGAATCATCTTTACTTTGTCCTTTCTCCTTGTACAAGGGTTTTTATCCCAGTTAGCTAACATAACTCCCAAAGGGCTATCATGGGGTATCTCTGCTGGTACCTTTTTACTCCCTTTTTTCTTTCCTGTATCCAACTTACTGGTTTTCTGTCCCATTTTTCAAGATTTTATCTATTTGTCCCCTGCCTGTTTCCCACTTTCTCTAGCAACCTGAATACCACCTTCTTCTGACTACACACACAAAAAAAAAACCCTTTTTCTCACAATACTATTCAATACAATACACCTCCCTCCAAGGAGATAAAGTGAATCTTAAAATAAAGAAGCTACATTACATATACTTTCATTCATCTACATTTACTCACTGTTATTTCTCACTCACTCTCACACATTCATTCACACCCTCAGGACACGAAGCGGACCCCTTTTGCCAGAGAATTTCTTGGGTCCTAGAAGTCTGGAAGAAGTCTGAATAGTCCCAATAAGGTGGCAATAATTCTTCTATTGGAATTTTTGGTGTCTTGTTGCTGTTATCTGTATGTGAAGAATTTCTTGGTTATCTTATCCATTCTTTGAGCTAGTTACAAAAAGTATCTTACATCACATAGTTTCTATTTTAATATTATGCTATAGCCTAAAAACTATATTTACCATACTACTTAAAAAGGATTAATACAGTACTACAAAGAAATTAATACAACTTTCCAACATAACGCATATAGTATTCCTTTTAATATTTGCGAAAAGCCAATCATATAATATGCATTTTTCACAATATTACATTGGGATATGCTATCTTTTCTGTTAGTCTGTTGCAGGCTGCCTGTGTAGTAGAGATCTTATAAATGCCTTACCTGGTGTGCATGCTACCTAGTGAGCTGCTTGGTGGAACTCACTTCTATTACGTCAGAACACATTGTTTTTCAGTCCTTTTCTGTCTTGCATTTTGAGTCTATTCCTGATGTTTCAGTTTTGACTTTAGGCACCTTCTCCTGCATGCCTTTTGTAGGTCAGGAAATACCCATGTTGTTTGATGAGCAGAGTATCTCTTCTGATGTTTTCCTATGGGTGGGAATGAAATGTAAACGTAACTGGTTTGCACTCATATTTTCTAATGTTTTTTGTTTTGAATGTGTGTATGCACAGGTGTGTGGGATAAGGCTATTCAGTGCTGATGTGGTTTTCCTGTCGTGATTTAACACCAGCCAGGCACCAAGCCCCAAGCAGCCACTCACTCCCCCACCAGAGGGATCAGGGTGAGAATCAGAAGAGTAAAACCTTGAAAACTTGTGGGTTGAGATACAGACAGTTTAATAGGAAAAGCAAAAGTTGCACACACGAACAAAGCAAAACAAGGAAGTAATTCACTGCTTTCCATGGACAGGCAGGTGTTCAGCCACCTTCAAGAAAGCAGGGCTCCATCACATGTAAATGGGGACTTGGGGAGATAAACTCCATCATTCCAAACGTGTCCCCTCCCCTCTTCCTTCTTCCTCAAGCTTTATATGCTGAGCATATTGTCTCATAGTCTGGAATAGCCCTTGAGTCAGTTGGGGGTCACCTGTTCCAGCTGTGTCTCCTCCCAACCTCTCATGCACCCCCAGCCTCCTCCCCAGCATGGCCATACGAGGAGCAGAAAAGGCCTTGACTCTGTGTAAGCTCAGCAATAACAAAAATACCTCTATATTATCAACCCTGTGTTCAGCACAAATCCAAAGCATAGCCCCATACCAACCACTGGGAAGAAAATTAACTCTATCCTGGCTAAAACCAGCACATCCCCTACCTGAGGGGCAGTGGTAATAATTGCAATCCTTCGATCCTGTTCTCATGTGGATTTGGTTTTATTTTTTCTGATTTCTATAGGGAAAAAATGCTACTGTGTTGACGCTGTTGAGACAGGGACGGGCGAAATGACTTGTACGATTTCAGAAGGCAAATGAATGTTTATTCAAAAGTACGTCTCTCTTTTATAGAGAACATCGTGAACATTAATTCCATTGGTCTTAAAGTAAAAACATTTCACCTGATTGGTACACTGGACTTAGGTCAGTGTGGTAGAACATATCTATAAACAATATGAACGGAAAGCAAGATAATAGATTGTTTACATTCCTCTCGGACTTTTTCCCAGGCTTAGCCTGGCAGAAATATTTCTCTTTTTCTCTCTGACTGAACTGAGAATATCCACACTCCATCAGTTCCAGTTCATGTCCAATGAATCCTGTTCAGATCTCTTCTCCAAATCTGCTTTTTGTGTTATGATGTTCCTTAGAAGGAGATGGGAGTGCTGCTTTTGAGTAACCTGCAAAGATTTTTAATATTAATTTGGCTGTTTTGCTAAGTGATTCATGCTGGAGGTGCTGAGATGGAATTAACTGGGAAGGAAAGGAGGATGAACTATAACACAGTTTCAAATTACAGAAAACACCTGCAATGCTAAATCCTTGCCAGATGGTTTCATGTTCAGTGATGGAGGACTGGGTTTAGGAGATGGGAGGGATGGGCAGAAATGCAGCAAGGCAGAAGGTGCTGGGGAATTTGGAGAGAGGGATATGAAGGAGGAGGATGCTTTTCCAATGTTGAAGACTATGAAAATTGATATGTAAATGGTTAAAGCATTAACTCTTTGCGCTGGTTTGAAGGCAAGCCAGCAGGAGGAATTAACTCCACAGAAACATGTTGCAAGAGATTCCAAGTCAGAACTACAATTTAATAGGACAATTACAAAAATGGCAATACTACAGGAACATTGGCTTAAACCAACAAAGTCAGAATATAACCTGACACCCTGTTGTCCAGGGTGGTGGTAGCAGTCCCGTTGGAGTGATGGATGTGGCCTTGTCAAAGCAGTGACCCTGTAGTAAGGTCTGGTCCTTCTCTGGAGGTCCACTGGTTGTATCATGCCGTCCCAAGTCACAGATTACATACAGGTAGGAATGTTCGATTCCTCCCCCAGGGCGGGGAATTTCACAATGGGATGATATAATTCTGAGTCATGCTGGTGAGTCCCTGATGTCCCATTAGCAGAGATCCCCCCCCCCCTTTAGGCTGTGTGCATTGGGCAGCTGTTGCAAACAAGTGACTATTAACAGCTCATCAGAAGGTGATATAGGTGGTGATAGAATACATACCTTACATTGTAATGCAAGACACTCTTGATGGATTGGAGTGGTGGGGAGAAAACCATGAGAATTAGGAGGAAAATTACTTAGTAGAGTACCAGCCTCATATGTGCAGTTCACCCAGAAAGGGAAGGACAAATTTTTCTATTTTTGTCCCAAACTGAAGACAAAATACTGCTTTGATTTTGCTGGCATGTCCTGTCAAAGTGAGAGCTTTCTAGGGTGAGGATTTTCTTACCTTCCTGTAGAAGAATGATCTAGGGCAGTGGTCTCCACCTTTTTTGATTGCACCACCTCATCAGCAAAAAAAATTGTGCGCACTCCCAATATATTTTTATTTATAAATTATATATGTATACTATTGTACTAATATGTATGTTATAAAACATACATGAAAATAAAAAAGGATGAGAACAAATTTTTATTTTCATGCTCTATTTTTATTTTTTAAAATTGTATTTATTATACCAAAACCAATTTCTTCATGCACCCCAGTGGATTGTCTTGTGCACCTCACTTTAGAGACTACTGATCTGAGTTCTCTTGTAACATAAAGTAAATTTTCCAGTAATCAGGTGGTAACTCTTTTTCAGCAGATTTTTAAATAATTGTGCTGTTTTCCTAGCTGATGTTTTTTACTTTTAGAAATCAGAGCATGTTAAAACATTTAGACTACATCCACATTGTGTCCTGGCTTGAACCTAGGTCTTTGGCCTCTGATGGTCTGTTGCTCTTCCAGACACAGTCTCACTGGAATATGACAGCTCAGAGCTGCAGGTTGGGAGGGGTAAGCGTTTAGTCGTTGCCTTTAATTTACCATTAAGAGATTAAGTATTTGTCTATGATATTAAAAAAGTCTGTAAAATAGGTTTATTTTGAAGTTGAGGATACAGGTAAACCTTCAGCTATGCTGTAAATGATAAGGTCAGTTTCTGCCCAAACTTCCTTTAGGTCTTACTTTTAAAAATGTCTTATGCTTACAAGAAATATAAGGGTTATATTATAAAAAGTATAAGGGTTCATAAGAGTTGTCCAGCTCTTATGGTTTCAGCATTTCAGCTATTAATAAATTATGATGTCTTTTTCTAAGGATTACTATGGAATTACATTCCCTGCCCCTGCAACCTTGACAGGCAGAGATGGAAGCCTTGCTAACAACCCCTTCTCAGGTGAGTATTATTTAAACATGAGGATGGTGAGTGAGATGTGCTGGTCATCCTGCTGTTGCTGAAAAAGCAGTAATTTTCCCCTTCTGTAGACAGTTAAACCCATCAGTCCAAACTAGCCAAACAAAAGCAAGCATCTTTCTCTAAACACTGACATCGATTTTGTTTTTAATTTTTTTTTTTCTTCATGGTTTTGGTCAGTAATTCATATGTGACTCAGAGGTTCTTGGGAGTAAGTTGGATGCCCTTTGAGAATAAGTGCAAAATTGTTACAAATTTAAATGGTAGTGTCATCTAGTGTCCTTCCCAAGCGCTTATAGGTGCTTGAAAACTATTCCATAGCCTAATGATTCTTCTTGAAATTTAACTGGCTTGCTTTCCTTTGTTACTGCTATTTTAGTACTTGTATGTTCTCAGCAGGAGCTGCGTCTAGCAGGCTCCCTCTCATCCTCTCCAAATCTAATGGACTTCATTCCCAAAAGCATGTGGTCTAAGAAGCCCTTGTTCATTCCTGCTCTTACTCTTCAGTTATTGTTGTGCAAAGATGACATTAATGCTATCCAGGATTTTCAGCCAGTGATTTTCTTTCATTACAATCTGATTACAGCTTAAAACTGTAGCTATAGGTGTTATAATTCCTATAATGATGATATTAAGTGTTGTCATACTTTCTGGTAACCAACATAAAGGAATATTAGTTTGGAATGAGATAGATATGAGTGATATATGTCACCTCCCTAAAAACATGTGAGCATGGTGCTCTGTAGACCACCAGAAAATGCAAGTGTTCAGGAGTTTTTCTGCTGCATAATCATTTCTCTTGGGACTCTGCTTTTGGGGTAATAACCAAATTTCCCTTCCTACTTCTTAAAAATGGTGGGCCACGATGCAAGTTTTGCTTTCCTGGCCTTCACCTATTGTTTCCAGAACAGGTGGTGTGAGGAACCAGACATATTAACTCTAGTCATGCTTGGCAAATAGACTGACAAAAATATTCCTATCACTTCCTGCAAATCCTAACTTGCTTTCAGCCCATGAAGCTTAGCTAATCAGTTTAACCTCTAGGAGAGTCACACTTTAACCCAACAACTATTTGCTCTTTGGCTGTTTACCATAGTTTTGCTTTTAGCATGTTTTATTGCAATAATCTAATATAATCAATCTGCTCAGATTGTGTGAGATAGGTAAGTATTGGTATCTCCATTTTAACAATGGATTAGCCATGGCATGGAGTTCTCTGCCACTAACAGGCAATGTCCCTGTAGCCATCAGGAACAGAGACTGGGAGAAGGCTTCCCATGAACAACTGCAGGCTTTCAAGCATAGGATGTGTTCTCTTCTGTAGTTGTCTACTTGTATTCAGATATTTTGAATCCTTTGAATTCTCCACTTCTGGTGTAGCTTTAATAGCTTTTCTGATGAGTTTGTTCTTTCGCAGGTGACATAACAAAATTTGGCCGTGGGGATTCTGCCTCCCCTGCTCCTGCTACCACGCTCGCCCAGTTGCAGCAGAACCAGACTCAGACTCACCATACAACTCAGCAGCCATTCCTCAATCCGACCCTGCCCCCGGGGTACAGCTACACTGGGTTACCTTATTATGCTGGTGTGCCCGGTGTTCCCAGTGCGTTCCAATATGGGCCAACCATGTTTGTAAGTGTGATAGCCTAAACTGTAACCCTCCCTGTGTGCCTCTCTGGTTTTGCTCTCTTCAGCCCAAACCTACATCTTAGAATCACAGGATGGTTTGGGTTGAAAGGGACCTTAAAGATCATGTGGTTCCATTGCCTCTGTAATGAACAGGGACACCTTTCACTAGACCAGGTTTCTCCAAGCTCCGTTCAACCTGGCCTTGAACACTTCCAGGGATGGGGCAGCAACAACTTCTCTGGGCAACCTGTGCCAGTGTCTCACCACCCTCATTGTAAAAAACATCTTCCTTATGTCCAATATAAATCTACCCTCTTTTACTTTAAAGCCATTCTCCCTTGTCCTGTCACTACAGATCCTGGTAAAAAAATGTTTCTGTGTCTTTCTTATAAGCTCCCTTTAAGTACTGAAAGGCCACAATAAGGTATTCCTGGAGCCTTCTCTTCTTCAGGCTTAACAGCCCCAACTCTCTCAGCCATTCTTCAGAGGAGAGGTGCTCCAGTCTTCTGATCGTTTTCATGGCCCTCTAGACCTGTTCTAAGAGGTCTTTTTTAGTGCATCACAACATACTGGGGGCCCCAGAACTGGATATGATACTCCAGGTGGGGTCTCATGGCAGCAGAATAGTCATCATTCCCAGTCTGTAAGGAATCTCCAAAAACATGCAAGAATGAGAAAATAGCTGCAGTCTCTTCCTCAAGAAAATGGGAAATTTAAAAGGCCAGAGCTCATGAATTCCCATGCAGGTTACTATAAATAGCAGACAGCTGCAGCTCTTGGACTTGGTGTTCCTGAAAGCCTGTAGCACCCTCCAGATAGTCAAAGGGAGATCCAAAGCTGTCAGAAAGATGAGAATGCCTAAGAAATCCTTTTGAGCATTGAGGAGACTGGATTAACTCAGAGAGCAGGGAGTCTCAGGAGGGGAAATGTTATTTGGGAAGAGGGATGCTCCAAGCAGAAGGGTACATGACTCTATTTTAGGGCCTTGTATGACTGTGTCTTATGAAACAGACTTGGGCAGGAGTTGGTGTTTCATTTGATTCTGTGGGTGACAATTTGCTGTTTAGAGTCAGTGTATGAAAGAGATTCAACAAGGCCAAGTGCTGCGTCCTGCACTTGGTCACACCAACCCCCTGCAGTGCTACAGGCTGGGGCAGAGTGGCTGGAAAGTGGCCCAGCAGAAAAGGACCTGGGGGTGCTGGTTAACAGCCAGCTGAACATGTGCCAGTGTGTGCCCAGGTGGCCAAGAAGGCCGATGGCATTCTGGCCTGTATCAGCAATAGTGTGGCTAGCAGGACCAGGACAGTGATCATTCCCCTGTACTGGGCACTGGTGAGGCCACACCTCGAATCCTGTGTTGAATTCTTGGCTCCTCACTACAAGAAAGATATTGAGGTGGTGGAGTGTGTCCAGAGAAGGGCAACGGAGCTGGGGAAGGGTCTAGAGAGTAAGTCCTATGAGGAGCTGCTGAGGGAGCTGGGGATGTTTAGCCTGGAGAAAAGGAGGCTCAGGACAGACCTTCTCACTCTCTATAACTCCCCGACAGGGGAGTGCAGCCAGGTGGGGGTCAGTCTCTGCTCCCAGGGAACAAGGGTCAGGACAAGAGGAAATAGCCTCAAGCTGTGCCAGAGGAGGTTCAGGTTGGACATCAGGAAGAATTTCTTCACAGAAAGGGTTGTTAAGCATTGGAATGGATTGCCCAGGGAGGTGGTGGAGTCACCATCCCTGGAAGTGTTCAAGAAATCACTGGATGTGGCACTTAGTGCCATGGTTTAGTTGACAAGGTGGTGTTCAGTTGAAGGTTGGACATGATCTTGGAGGTCTTTTCCAACCTTAATGATTCTATTATTCTAAAGAAATACACAGCCTGTTTTGAGAGAGGGTTGTGCTGTAATCAGGGGGGCAGCTCCGGCAGAAAACTTGGAGCTTGCATAAAGCCACTACAGCAATTTACTTCCGGAAGCGTGAGTGCCATGCCCCATGTCAGCCCAGTACTCCCAACTCCAGATTGAATTTCCCACAAGGTGAAGGTGCCTTCTCCACTAGATGGCAGAGGAACCTTGTGTTTTGTGTGCCATTCTGTGGTTAACAGTCTTTTGTTTCCTTCCTTTGTCCAGGTACCTCCAGCATCTGCTAAACAGCATGGAGTCAACCTGAACACCACGTCGACTGCTTTTCAGCAAGGGAGTGGCTATGGGCAGCATGGCTATGGGGCAGGTATGCTTACCACTGTGCTTTTCACATGCATATCTGCAAAGCTGCTTGCTCACTGTAACACCTTGTCTTGTACACACCGGCAGGCTACGATGACTTAACACAGGGAACAGCAGCTGGAGATTACAGCAAAGGAGGCTACAGTGGGTCATCTCAAGCACAAAACAAATCTGCTGGCACTGGACCTGGGAAAGGTAACATGAAACATGAGGTTGCTCGAGTGGGATTTAGTAGGGCCAACTCCCAGTGCTGTGCAGTCAACACAGCAGTCAGCTCTAAACATGGTCACATCCAAGCTGTTTGTCCATCTCACATATACAAAATGCTTTTTTAATGGCCCAAGTGTTCCTTCTAAAGCTCACGGCTGAACTTTGCATAAGGATTTGTGTGGCTGATGTGCAGCTTTGTCCACAATTATACATGGGAGAAACGGTAAGCTGTTTCCTCTGCCGAAGTTTTCTTTGCTGAAGAATATAGTGATCCTGCAACAGTGCTGTGTTTTTGAAGCCTAAGCAGTTGGATGTTGTTGCTGAAATTGTCCTCTGCCAAATGAAGACTAAATTGGATTTCTTGGTAGGCACTTGAGGTAGTCGTGTGTTAGGGTTGAACAGGGCACTTCACACATCTCTGGGCTGTTTGGCTTCTGTCTGTACACCCTGTAACTCATCACTTTCTTTTGTGCCTGAAAATGTCTCCTTTGTGACTGTAAAGGCTGAAGAATTTATACAGCTCATATGAAAGCTTTATTCTGCACATGCTGGTTAGACCTGAGAAGTGTATACTTAGCTGCTTAGCACTAACTAGTTCATCCTTGGATTTAAGCAAGTACCAAGCATTTGCTGTGCGTTTGAAATGCTGTCTTCAGCCAAGAGCTGATCATGCTCTCATCTGTAGAGGAGCAATCCAAAAAGGAGCAATGTCCTCGGAAGGGAACAACCATAAAGCAGTGCACACCCTCTGAGCCCAGTCCTCTGATTCACTGGCCAAAGGAATAGCTAGTTTTATTCTGAGCCAAGTGAAATTATTAGACACAGTCTTTATAAGACTGAATAAGTGGCTGGTTTGAAAATCACCTTGCTGGTGAGTGTTCCTGAGCCTGATATGGCACCAGACTGTCTAGATGGAAGGCAGCCTGAATCAGTGATATTAATTTTCTCTGGGCAGAGGAGCATTGCAGACCTCACCCTTCTGCAGGATGTAAAAGGACAAGGGTTCAATTGTGTAGCAGATGCTGAATCTCATTGCTCAGTGCACTACTGGAAAGCTGTTGAATACTACAGTAGAGCCAAATGCACCCCCCTAATCCTAGGAGAAAGCTGTCTTTTTGTGAACTTAAATGAGTGTTTGGTGCAGCCAACTGCTGCCTGGTGAAGTGCATTTGAATCCAAGTGGTAACCACTGGGTTGTGAATGTGGGTGATTTATTCCAGTTAACTGTTTTCCTGCTTTGCAGTGGGAGTGAGGAACCAAACAATTTCTTCTGTTCCCATGTGCAGTGCTGTGGGTCTGACAGCATGGAGAACCCCACTGGGTGGGCCAGCAGCAGTATCAGGGTGTGGGGTGCAGTGGTTGCAGACAAAGGTGTATCTACTGAGGCTGTCAGAGGTGCTGAGAGCAAAGCATGGGGCTCATGCTAGGTGATGGTTGACTTTCCCATTGTTGGTGGCTGTTTTTTGTTTTCCAGGTGTTTCTGTGACCTCAAGTAACACGGGTGTGCCTGATATCAGTGGTTTAGTCTATAACAAGACTCAGGTGAGCAATGCTGGACTCTCCTCCCCTCTGCTCTTGAGGCATGACCAATGGATCCCCTTGTGGAGGAGGCTAGGGTCATTCCCTAGCCAGTTGGTTCTCAGGGTCAACGGGCTGTGGCATTTCTTATGATGGCTGTTTGCTGTTGGAGAGGAGTCTCACCCTCTGTCCCACTGCTCCTGATGGCAGCTGTTGGCATAGGTGCGGGCACTCTATACTGCCTGTGCTGCCCCACATGTGCTGTGTCCTGGTTGCAAATGAAGTGTGATGGCACTATTGTTTTTGGACAAAATATCCCTCAAAGCAAGTGAGTCAAGAGGCTGGGTTGAGCTTTGGTCAGGGAGAGAAAAATCTTATTGCAAGTGGTTCTTCTGCTTTTGTAATTTCAGCCTGAGACCCCATAATGTGTCAAGGACTGATTTCAGGCAGCTGCTGCCATCCCATGTCCCACTGAATAAAAAGAGGTCAGGGAAAAAAGGAGCATAGTAGCTGTGGAAATAAAAATTAAATGTTGGAGTCATTAGTTCAGAAGAATGGATGAGAAAAGGAGCTGAAGCTCATCTGCTGAAGTGCTTGCAGGTGTAACTTGGCTTGCTCTGTGGCGGTTGATGAAAGTTTCAGGTGATGTGTGTTTGGGCCACTCTTGTTCTTGTTTGGTCACCATGGGGCTGCTCACACCAGTCTCTGATGCTGTCCCCCTCGCCTCCTGTACAGACATTTGATAAACAGGGATTCCATGCTGGCACACCACCTTCTTTTAGCCTCCCCTCTGCTCTCGGATCAACTGGGCTGAACCCTGGTGCTGCCCCAGGTTATGCTCCAGCCCCGTTTCTTCATATCCTCCCTGCACATCAGCAGCCTCATTCCCAGATGCTGCATCACCACCTTCAGCAAGATGGGCAGGTGAGTCAGCCCCTTCATCATCTTCAGTGTGCCTGAGGGCAGATTCCTAGCAAGGTCTTGGGGGTTTTTGCTTCCTTCTGGTTTTTGCTTTGCTCATTGGGAAAGGGCCTTGACAACAATTGTAGACTGACAGACTCAATGCTGTTGGCCAGCTTGGGGAGGGAATCTCATGATGTTCAACAAGGGGAAATGCCAAGTCCTGCCCCTGGGGAGAAACAACCCCATGCACCAGTATATGCTGGGAGCCAAAGCAGCTTGGCAGAATAGGCCCTGGGCATCCTGGTGGACACCAAGTTAACCATGAACCAGCACTATGCCCTTGCTGCAAAGGCATTCTGGGCTGCATTAGCAGGAGTGCTGCCAGAAGGTTAAGGGAGGTGATCCTTCCCCTCTGCTCAGCACTGGTGAGTCCCATGTCCAGTTCTGGGCTCCCCAGTACAAGACAAACATGGATGTATTGGAGAGTCCAACAAAGGGCCACAAGGATGATGAAAGGACTGGGTCATCTCTTATCCGTAAAGGCTGAGAGAGCTGGGACTGTTCATTCTGGAGAGGAAAAGGCTCAGGGGAGATCTCATCTACATATATATATATATAAGTACCTGAAGGGAAGGTGCAAAGAAGATGGAGCCAGGCTCTTTTCAGTGGTTCCCAGTGACAGGACCAGAGGCAATGGGCACAGGCTGAAACACAGGAGGTTCCTTCTGAACATCAGGAAACACTTTTTTATTGGGATGGTGACCAAGCACTGTCACGGGTTGCCCAGGGAGGTTGTGGAGTCTCCATCCTTGGAGCTGCCTGGACATAGGTCTGAACAACTAGCTCTAGGTGACCCTGCTTGAGCAGAAGGATTGGGCAAGAAACCTTGAGAGGTCCCTGCCAGCCTCAGCCAGGCTGTGATTCTGTGCCATCCTGATGTGGGGCATGGAGAGATGGGCTGTGAGGTGTGAAGCCCAGGCAAGTGTTAATGTCCCCTGGCTGTGGCAGGACAGCAAGATGTGAACACTTGTACTGTAATTCTGGGGGGGAAGTCATCCCCTTGCAGGTTGCATGTTGGTTCCAATTTCTGATTTGGTTTTACCAGCCCATGTGTTTCCTTACTATAAATGTTCCCCCCCAAAAAGTTCTGCCTTAGAATCAAGAAACATGAAATTGCTTCTCTTTCTTAATGTGTGTCATCTTTGGCTGGTGTACTACTTCTGTGCACCTTGGGAGAGTTCCTTTGTTGTCCCCAGTCCTGCTTCTCTTCTTCCTTGTCATTAAACCTGAGTGGGAGGTAGTGGGATGGTGGTCCCTGCTCTTCTGTTTGATTTCTCTTTGACTGTCCTGGATTGCAGGATGCAGAGATGTTGCAGAGCAGAAACAGATCCGTCCAGGGGGGAGCATTGCTGTGTTGGTGGAAGCTCCTCTGCTGTTGTATGGACAGGCTTGTCTTCCTAGAAGTGTTGGTGCTCATGTCTCCTTTCTTTCTGATTTCTAGGGTGGATCTGGCCAACGCAATCAACCCAGCACCATGCAGCAAAAGTCTCAGGCTACCAAAACCTATGGTACTTCTCCATACTGGACAAACTAAATCCAGAACTGGGGAGGGGGGAGAGAATGAAAGAAGAGGAGGGAAAAGAAAAAAAAAAAAAAAAGAGAAAAAGAAAAAGCGGACCCCTATTCCTAGAATTATTAGGAGAAATTACTGCTCAGACAAACATCTGTGTGGGGAGAATTACAGCCAGGCAGCCATTCTGTGTGACTTGCCTGCTTCCTCTTAAAGTTGCTGTTGTATGTAATATATTTATGTATGTATTTGTAAATGCAATAGAGGCTAAATGTGGTTTTCTGCATCTTGCAGCCTGTTTTATTTTCTTTGTAGGGAAATTTATTATGAGTTTCCCATCTGCATCAGACCATCCTTCCTTGTTTTTTTTAAGCTTTATAACTGTCAAAAAACAAACTGTGCTTTTTTTTTTTTTTTTTTTTTTTTTTTTGAGCTGGAGCTCATTTATTTAATGCAGTTCTAAATTCAGGCAAATAAGACCTGCTGTCCCTCCCTCCCCCCCCAAAAAAAAAGTAATCAAGATGTGTCCTGTTGGTTTGATTTTTGCCCTCAGCCCCCAATATAGCTGTTACTTGAAAGAGATAAAAAAGGGGCTGGGGAAAGGGAAAAAAAAAGTTTTGTGGGTCCTTTCTTTCATCTCCTCATTCCTTCCTGCTGTGGAAGATGAACTCTTGTGGGCAGTTTGTTCACTGTGGCCCTGAGCTGCACTCTCACCTTTTTATTTTTCACTTTTTTTTAATAATAAAGGACTTTTTTTTGTTTGTGGTTTTTGTTTGTGGGGTTTTTTTTTGGGGGGGGATGGTTGTGTGTTTTGGTATTGGGCTGGGGTTTTCTTGTTTCTCTAGCAAGAGACTTTGGATGGCTCAGTGGGTCCTGCAACTTCCATTCCATCATTAGAGGCAATAACTATGTAGCGGTTTCTTAAATAAAAGTATAAGCTCTGTCTTGTACCTCTTTTTGCCTTGAGCCACCCTGCCCAGAAAAGACATAGCTACTTGAAGGAAACTTCACCTGTCCCTCCCCACTTTTTTCTAAAACAAGACCCTGGAGGCAACTCCTGGTCCTTCTTCTCCTGTACCAGAGCAGTGAATGTTTTAGGAGTTTTATTTCTTTTTAACTCTCCCTCCAACTAATAAATATTTGAGCATATCACTAGTGTTTGCATTTTCAAAGGCCTCAAGCAGTTTTGCTTTTACAGCCTGTCCCTTTCTACCTCCTCCTCCTGGGAAGGTAAGAGCAAGAGATGGGTATGCAGGGGATGCTGAATACTGTGACAAAAGTGAGCACACCTTGGTACTGAAAGCTCATAGGCAGCTGCATTGGGTTGGGATCCTGGGCAGCACCCTGACTTCTGCCACAAGCATGTTCTGCATTTGCTGTGCTCTGTCTGAGGCCCTGTGGAGCAGCTGGGAATGGTAAGGAGGGAGCACAGCAGCACTGTCCTTCCTTGCTTTGCCCATGAAGTCCAGGGCCTCCATCAGGAGGAAGGTCTGTGGTGAGGTTTAATAAGGCAAAGTGCTCGATCCTGCACTGGGAATACAACAATCTGTTTCTGCAGGCTAGAGACTTACTGCCTCCCTTCCCCCTGCCCCTGGCAAGCCTAAACAGGATGTTTTCCCCTTATCATCAGCTCCAACAGGGCTCTTCTGCAGCAATTTCCTCTCTAAGTCTCTGTTCCACAGTCTGATGGTAGAACCAAGGTTACTCTGCTGCATTTGGCCATCAAGGAAATGGAGAAAAAAAACCCCAACCTGTCCAGTGCAGGGCAGTGTGGAGTGTTTGCCCTGGTTTTGGTACAACACCTTCTGCTAGATCAAGAAGCTACTGTCAGCTCAAGGCAGGCAGGAGCTACAAGCAGGCCTGATCCCAGTCAGAAGGCCCAGACAGCACCATCTCATTCCCCATCGTGGAGACTTCTCTAGGAAGTCAGCTCTGCAATACCATAACCATTCCTCCAGCATGGCTGTGAAGCAGAAACATTCAGGCCCCAAACACATTTGACTCGGCCGTTGCTGTACTGCAAACAATGTTGTATAGCAAATACAACACCTGTACACATGTCCTGCTAATTTCAGCACTGCAAAAACAGATACTTCTCCACTCTTGAGCCTGGAGGGAACAGCATGGGCCAGGCAGGGCAAGCACCCTGAAGGGGTGGTTGGCAGTGATTACTTCAATTCCTCTGCCAGTTTTCTGCATGAGGTCAAAGCACCTTGCCCCAGAAAACTGGCTACCAGCAGCACCCCAACCCCATGCCAGCACCACCTTTACTCCAAGTCCTTTCATCCTGCTGCAGTCATATGATACCATTAACAGTCTTCTCCCTGGTCTCCTCTTTGCTGACTTAACATGAATAAATAAATATAACAGCAAAGCTCATGGCTTTTTGCCAAAGTGCTTCTCCAAATCAGTTTGTTCTTTAAGGTATAGACAGCTGTCAGCAGCTTCAGTTTTCCAATAACCTTGTAGATATTTATGTATATGTATTGATACTGGAGCACCACTGAATTTGTGAACAGCTGTTATTCAAAGCTTTAAGTAACCCATGCAAATAAACCAACTCAACAGGGAAGTAACAGTACTGGCATATTTTCATTTTACATTTTTATTAATAGATGTGCAGAAAAGACAAAACTACTGAAGGGGAAGACAACACAAAAATGCATCAGTTAATTGTTTCTGGTAAATTATACTGAAGAAAAAAAGGAAACCATCTGGGATTTCAGCTAAGAAAACTACTAAGAAATGTAGTGTACCCTGCTGGTTTCAGAATGGTTGAAAACTGCATTTGAAAGGGCAGGTAGTTGCAAATGTAAACACTAATATCAGCTGAGATGAGAAAAAGGTTAAGAAAAAAACCAGAATACAAAGATCAGGTAAACATTTTTCCACAATTTCTTAAATAGGTAAAAAAAACCCCAAAAACCAAAACCAAACACAATACCCTCATTTCAGTTTATATCTCAAAAAATGAAACCAGCAAGTCAACAAGCAATGACACTGCACAGGACAGCGGGGAAGAGAAATTAGTTTGGTTATGGTCAGAGCTCTCAAAATAGGTTGCTTTTTGTCTTTCAAAAGGTTAACATGAGATAATGCATCTTACAACACCAAGCTTGAAAATACAACTCACTGGAGAGCATACAGTGAACAGTGAAGACAATCAAAAATACAAGGGAAATCCTGAAAGATGCAGTATCATTTCAAACCAAGTCAGCACAGCCAGTGTTGCCATGCTCTGTTCCTTCATGCCCCCAACAGCCCCTCAAAGCTGGAAACTGATGTTCCTGGCCCAGTGTGGCCTTGAGACCAGTCTTGCATCGAGTGCCAAAGGCCCATTTGCCAACACTGGCACCACCCTCCCAGGGCTGGTGTGAAGCTGGGAGCTGAGGGGGGGCCCTGCTGCTGGCTCCAAAAAGCACCAGGGGCTGTTAGTCCTTGATGGAAGGCTGACCTGAAAGAGCCCTTGTGGGACACTTCAGGAGGGTTCCAGCTGCCTCCCCAGGTAAAAAGCAAGCAGGAGGGCAGGTCATCACAGAACACACTGGGGACAAGGTATTACCACTTGGGCTGCCTTCATTCTGCTGAGGGCACACTAGCACAAGCTGGGGCAGAGGGACAGGGACTGTCCTTGCTGCAGCAAACCCCAGCCAAGTAACACTGATAACTTCAAACAGAGCCCCACAGGCCTTCCTCCCCTACCCGAGGGCTGCCTTCCCCTCCTCTCCCTCCAGGCAACACACTTTAAGCTTGCTCACTCTCATCTTGCTCCTTGCTTCCCACCAAGCTGATCACAGAACAAAATTTACTCCCACCAAAGTACCTCTTGAGGGACTGCAGCTGGTGATGTATCATTAAAACCACCAAGCTATACCAAATGCCTGAGCCTGCAGTTCTTATCAGGGTGACTGCCTGACTGCCTCTTGTGAGAACAGAGGGTCTCACCCAAGCAGGGCCAGCACCTCTGATCTGCTCCTGGGGCTGCCAGGGCTCAGCGCAGAAGGGCAGGGCTGGCTGCCAATCCATGTGAAAGGTGAATTCAGGGCACTGCACTACAGCTGAACAAGAGCACACTGCAACGGGGTGAGGGTGCTGAGGGCCTTAAGCTCTGCCAAGAGCTCCCAAAATCATGCAAGAGGCTGAGCTCAGGGCATCAGCCTGAAAGCACTGTGTACCCTTCTCTTTGTGGGGCTGCACACATCCACCTGTACCCCAGCCAAGCAGGAGAGAGCCCAGCACCCATCCATCTCTCTGCCCTATGTCCCAGAAGCCACTGCAGGCACAGGAACAGCCTGGCTGCCCCAGGGAGTTTTATCTTCTGCCACCCCCACAGAGCTACAGCAGAGCTGCATTTACCAACAGATGACCTACATAAGCAACAGAAAGAAGGCTCAGGCCATCACTGGACTTGGGCTGCAGGAAGCAAGGGCTACTAGCAAGCACTGGAGAAGGAGACTCTCCCACTGCCAAAAAGAAGTTCAGGATGAATGCTGGCCCACTGGGCAGTGGGATACACTTCTGTTTTCCTCCCTCAGTAGAGGGGCAGCTGACAGCAGATCCCAGAAGAATGGCTAAATTAAACTTTTTCAATCCAAACCTAGTCTGAAAAAAATAATGCAACCCAGGGCTCAGTTGTAGAGACGTGAAGTGTTAAGTGTTTATTTTAGTGTTTATTTTATCACAAGCCTTTTTCAGAGACAAAGCTGATTGTGCCCTCTGGGGATCCAGGGGCCAGCTATTTCCTAATTTGATCAGGCTAAGCAGATTCCTGTACCTTTCAGTAACATCCCATCAAGCTCAACACACAGTAGCTTTACACTTTCCACCCCACACCTTATAAAGGAAAAGCCACCACCACAAGGCTAAACAAATGTACACACACTATTATTGTTAATGGAGAAGCTAAACCCTGGCAATTTTCTTTGTGTGGATTTTTTTCTTCCCAGTAAATGCAGTACTTGAGGTCCTGAAAATTCATCTTCCAATGGGTTTATTCCAGCTTTAAATACATTAAACATCTCAATGCAAGACTGTATTTAATTCAAGAATCTAAACACAAGCAAACCTGTTTCACTGTGAGCATTTTGTAGAAGTGAAAAAGGGAATTTCTTTTTAAAAAAGAAATCATAATACAGTGATGAAAGGGTTAAGAATGCAAGAATTCAGACATTCTGTGGAGGGTCTCTAAGAGGTCCATATAAAAGGAGCAAACAGATCCATACAACAGGAGACAGCAGGAGACAGTTTTTTTGATCCCCCCCTCCCACCACTACTTTTTTGCTGGACTGCTGCTAGGTTACCACTGCTCCCTTCTGGCCTGAGTTGACAGGGCAGTACAGGGGCATAGAGGGAGCAGGTCACGACTCCTCATTGCCAGAATCATCATCATCGTAACAGTCGGCATCCTCTTCCTCCTCGTCTTCGTCATCAATGTCATCATCGTACAAGTCGTCATAAAGCAAATCTGAACTGTTGTCATTGGAAGGCACTTTAGTTTTGATGCAGTACTCTGCCAGTGTAGTGGGGACCTTCACGCCATCCTTCTCTGCCTCAGCTTTGGTAGCCAAAACCTGTTTCCTGTGGGGAGGAGGACACAGCAACATGAGCAGGGCCATGTGCTGGAAGCAGTGTAGCTCAACTCCTCACCTCCCAACCAGCCCCTGCCCAGCCCTCCTGGCAGCTCAGTCAGGTGAGCTGATGTTTGGCTGAAGCACCACAAGCATCACTAGAAACAGATTTAGTCCCTGCATCCCCAGGCTTGGGAGCACTCCAAGGGTGTTTGCAGCACACACACTCTCAGCAACATATGAAATCAATTATTATACAGGACTCTGCATTAGAGATCTGCCAGAACTCAAAGCAAAATCCATTACATTTGTTACAGAAGGGATAGTCACAGATTTCCTAAGATGACTTAGGAAATGCCATCCAGAGATGCTATCCACAGCCACCCTCCACCACTGCTAACTCTACCCCAACATGCTCAAAACTCTAATTCCCACAAGCATTTGTCAGCTCTGAGCTCCCACTGGAGGGTAAGAGCATGTGGCTGCACTCTGAGATGCAGCTGTAACCCCAACACTGAGGATAGCAGGAAACAAGTGTTTCCCTGTGGATATTCTCAGTTCAGTCAGAGAGAAAAGAGAGAGAATTCTTCCAGGCCTAGCCTGGGAAAGTTAGGAGAAGGAATGAAAACAATTATTATCTCTCTTTCTGTTCATGTTGTTTATAGATATGTTCTACCACAGTGTGCTATTCATAGTGCACCAATGGTGTGAAAGGTTTTCACTTTGAGACCAATCATATTTCACCTTAGCGATCCTGGCTATAAAAAAGGAACACTACTTCCTAATAAAGATTATTCTTTGCCTTCTGAACACCATGGAGTCTATTCATTCGGTCCCTGTCTCAACAGCGTCATTTCCCTTTGCTCCAGGATGGGCTCTGGCTGGTGCCTCTCAGCAGTACTTGAGCTGTGAACTGTTGCTGCCTCCCAGCAGGGAGAGGAGCAGATGGCAGCCTGTTCCTTTACTCCCACCCACATGTCCAGTCTGCCATACTCTGTTTATGGAGTACATCCAGCTGAAGCCAATGCAGCTGGAGGGGACTAAAATAACCTCCCAGCAAGGCTCTTTGCACAGCCCAGGACAGTGACTGACTGCTCTGCGTAGCTCCAACCAGGGGTATATCCAGCTAGCAGTCAAGGTATATGTGGTCTTGCCCCAGGCAAGTGTGACAGCCGTCCCACTGCAGTATGGGCTGCCCATTTCCACTCCACAGCAATCTTGGCTCAAGTTTACATCACCTCCCTACAGCACCTGATGAACCATGAATTTCTCAGAAAAGGGCAGTCAAGACTAAACAACGCTTCCAGCTAATCAAACCCAGCTGTGCAAGCACTTGCCAAATCCTACTGATATTCCTTCAAATTGGAGGGACAAGATTATGATTCATAAGTGCATTAAGCACAGAATTAGTACCATGAAGGCAGTTTGAATCACATCTCAAGCAATGCAAGCAGTTCTCAAAGGTACACAGGGACTTAGACTAGAATTTACTAGCAGCCAATAGGTTTTGCAGAGCATCGTGCCAGATTAGCCTGAAAAAGAACAATACAAAGACAGAAGTTTGCACCATTTCTGTCCAGAAGAATGAACTTGGAATAAAGCTGTAAAATTCATTTTGAAAGGAGTAACCACAGCAAGAAGCTGGTTTCAGCAAATTCTGAAATCAGCCTGTTTCATAGGATAAAAAGCAGGAGGCCAGCATCACACACAGCAAAGCTTACCTTATGATTTCAGCGTACTCCTTGTCTTTTCCTTTACTGTCCCTCCATTTCCTGAACATGACTGATGCATCCACGTTGGCAGGAGAGAATGTGTTGGGCTCATTAAGCAAAGAGATTACACTCAGTAAGATAGTCCTGAAACAGGTAATCACGACAGCAGAGTCAGAGCTAACACATTCACGGATTCTGGATGCTGACAACTTCTTTAGGTGATGCATCAGAAACATGTTTAAAGACAAAACTTATGAATAATTAAGGATATCTAAGTGTAGTGGGTTGATGTTGGCTGGATGCTAGGCACCCACCAAAGCTGCTCTCACTCCCCTCTGCAACTGTACAAGGGAGAGAAAATATAATGAAGGGTTCATGGGTTAAGATAACAGCAGGGAGAGATCACTCACCAAATATCATCACGGGTGAAACAGACTTGAATTGGGGATATTAATTGAATTTATTACTAACAAAATGAGAGCAAGATAATGAGAAGTAAAATAAGACCTTAAAAACCACCTTCCCTCCATCCACCCTCCTTCCCAGTTCTACCTCCTCCCCCCAGCAGCACAGGGAGATGGGAATGGGGGTTATGGTCAGTTCATCACTCATTGTTTCTGCCACTGCTCAGGGACAGGAGTCCTTCCCCTGCTCCAACATGGAGTCCCTCCCACAGGAGACAGTAATCTACAAACTTTTCCAACATGAGTCCATCCCACAGACAGTTCTCCAGTTCCAGTGTGGGTCCCTTTCCATGGGGTGCAGTCATTCAGGCACCGCTTGCTCCAATGTGGCTCCTCCATGGGATCACAAGTCCTACCAGGAAACCTGCTCCAACATGGGCTCCTCTCTCCATGGCTTTGCAGGTCCCTACCAGTAACCTGCTCCAGCGCAGACCTCCCACAGGTTCACAGCCCCCTCTCAGGCATCCCTCCGCTCCAGCATGGGGTCCTCCATGGTGGAGGGGGACAGCTGCTTCATCATGGTCTTCACCATGGGCTGCAGGGGATTCTCGGCTCTGGTGTCTGAAGCACCTCCTGCCCCCCTTCTCCACTGACCTTGGTGTCTGCAGATCTGCTCCTCTGATGTTCTCACCCCGCTCTGGCTGCAATTACAACTGCGTAGCCACTTTTTTTTTTCTTCTTAAATATGTTATCACAGAGGTGTTACCATCATTTCTGATTGGCACAGCCTTGGCCAGCAGTGGGTCCATCCTGGAGCCGGCTGGTGTTGGCTCTGATGGACATGGGGGAAGCTTCTGGCAGCTTCTCACAGAAGCCATCCCTTGTAGCCCCCCTGATGTCAAAACCTGGCCACGCAAACCCAATACACTAAGGACTGATGCCATTGGGGTTTTGCATTTTTTTTCCTATGTTTTATATATTCTTCACACATATATTTGTAGCTCTATAGTCTATTGTATTAGTGACTAGTTTTCCCAGTACTTTTCCATGGCCTTTCCCTAGGCAGAAAGACAAAACAAATTCCAGAGCTCTAAGCCCCGGGAGGTACAAGGCCCCAATGCTATCTTGGTTCTTTCTGGGAACCAAGGTTGGGAACAACTCTTCGAGATACATTTCATGGACAAAGTACAACTAGTACTGAATGGGGAACTCCAGAGAAGGGGCTTGATCTGGGGGAAATTGCATCACCACTTGTCCTCCTAATTGGTGCTTTTTATCAATTATGCTAATTTTCCTATAAGAATGTACTCACCTCTGTGGGGGGTGGGTTTTTGTGGACATCTTTCCATAACTGCCTCTGGAAGCCTTCAAATAAAGATCCCCCTTTATATTACCTCCTTACTAAAATTATCTCGAGTTTCATTTCCAGGTTGGGAAAAAGGCAACAGGACAATAGTTGAAGTAAGAGCAAATACTTATGAACTTCAGACCTTGGTGATCAGCATAGGGAAGATGACACAATACAAACCTCAAAGACTTAACCTGATGACAGACTATTGTTATGTGTATATGGGATAATTCGTGCAGATAAAAATTGTCATATATATTTTATATATGTATTGGTAAGAAATACCCTTATAAAAAGATTTTTAAGCGCACAAGTCAGTGTCGGGGATTGCATCACAGTGTCGAAACCACCTGGATGAGAGGAAGGAGAACTTCATTTACAAACGACTGAATGTGTCCATCCCGGAGATGGGTCGTTCCTCAAGGTGATCCGAGGAGCCCAGATGATGGATGAATACGTGATAAATATCTAAGATTGAGATAGCTGGAGCCATCAGTGAGATACATCTCAATACTGGATTCCAGAATGCAATCATGGATGTTCATCACTCCCCGGACATGGTTTTGTTCAGTTCGTGCAGAGAAAGAACTCCACATGAATATGTGAAATTCTGAAAGGAAGAAAAGGGACTCTGCCTCGGGCAGGAAAAATCATATAAAAACCACTCGGGCAGGACAGTCGGTGTGAAACATAGGGGACCCTATGCTGTAGCGGTCAGACCTGTGTCTCACCCAGCGCTGATACCCGGGCTCGGCACTGAACCTTTTTGATTAGATTGTGGCTTTTCCTTTTTTTCCCTAAATTTATACTTTGATAATTTAATAAATTTTCCTTAATTAATAAATTGGAGCATTCATTTATAACAATCTTGGTGACCCCAACATGATCTGATTTGGGGGTCCGGGGACCCCCCTCTTTGGTCCGGGCGGTGCCCTACTGATTTCGGTGGCCGGACAGGATTGGGAAATCCTGCAGAATCAATCAGATTTCAAACTCAGAGCCAGAGCCACTATCAAAAAGGGGGATAAAACGGGCCCAGAGCTCTCGGGAACTCAGAGCAGAATCTCCAAGGCTGCAGTTAATTTTTTCCCTCCTAAAATCTACGTGCACGAAGAATCCACACGGGAAAAGGGCCGTAAGTATCGCGTGGTTGAGTGAGGTGTGTTTGAGTGCATGTGTGAGACGTGACACTGTCACGAGGAGAGTGCAGACCCCAGGATCGCAGTTCCACTCTTCTGCGAGGAAAGTGGTCGGTCGCGGGGGAAGCGTATGAAACCGGGAAAACTCATCTCACGCGTAAAGCCTGCAACTTGGGGAGTTCAGGGGTTCAATCACGAGCAGATTGAAAAGGGAAGGTACATTCTCGGGTGTGTGAGAGCTGGTAAACCTCTTCGGTCCAGGACTTTGGAAGTCCGGGGAAAAGGTAAGAGAGCTCACTATCAGCCATAGGTCCACAGATCGGTTCGCTGTGCGACTGATAGGCTGGTAACATTTAATCGGAATAGGCTAAAACCACGGTACCGACTGGGATTGCTTTAAGGACTTCCTTCGAGGAATTAAGGTAAGAAGGCTTGTTAAGAAATGGGACAGAAAAAGAGTAAAATTTAGGGGAAAACCCAGGGTAAACCTGGTAAAGGGCAACAGGATTGCTTGCCCGAAATCCCAAGGGGGATCCCATTGGGACGGATGTTAGAACATTGGGAAGACTGCCCTGAGAGACGGAGGAAATCTAAGGAAAAAATGATTCATTATTGTGTGGAGGTATGGGGGAACATGGAAATTGGGAAATATCAATTCTGGCCTATATTTGGCACGTTTGATTCAAGGATGTGTCAAGCATTATCTGATTGTATATATGAAGAAAGTGGGCCGGAAAGTGAGGAGAGAGACTATGCCAGATTGTGGGAATATGCCAGTGTGAGGCTATTCCTGGTCCGAACTCATGGCAGTAAGGTAAACCAGGGGGAGACCTGGGAGCCCTTGGACAACCTTCCACCCCCGTACCTGAATCCTCCTCCCCAGGCTCAGGCCCCCGTGCCCGCACCGGCGGGGCACCCGCCTCAACCTGCACAGGCACAGGCACTGCCACGTAACATACAGCCTTCGTCTCCGGTGGTGATGGACCCACTGGGTCCCTCCCAGCCCCCACGTACGCCACAACAGGCAGACGATCCCGGGCACACACCTCCTGCCGGGGAAACTGCTTCTCCTCCAGCTAGCAGAACACGGCGCAAGACGCAGAGAGAAAACCATGATGATAGCGAGGAGGAAGGGGACAAACCCAGTCTTTACCCTCTAAGAGAAGTACCAACTGCTCCCGGAATCTTTGGGTACATAAATGTGCCAATCAATACGGGGGATGTAAGAGCTTTCAAAAAGGAAATGGGGAAATTAATGAATGATCCTCTAGGGGTGGCAGAGAGGCTGGATGAATTTTTGTGGAATAGCATCTATTCATATGATGACACCAGCACCATTCTGAGGTTGTTATTCAACTCTGAGGAACGGGACATGATATGGCAGGCTGCAATAAAAGATTGGGAACACAGGAACCCCCAGGGAGGGAGTGATGCTGAGAAATGGCCTGAACAGAGGCCATCGTGGAACACCCAGGCAGAGGAGGATCGGCTTAAAATGATAGGATTAAGGAACATGGTAATACAGGGAATCTGAGGGGCAGTACCAAAGGCACAGAACATTAGTAAAGCATTGGGGGAATGGCAGGGGAGGGATGAAACACCCACCAAATGGTTGGAAAGACTGAGAAAGAGCCTCCAAATGTATTCAGGCACCGACCCTAATTCGCCTGTCGGGGGTATTCTGTTGAAAACACAATTTGTTGCTAAATCATGGGAAGACATACGGAAAAAGCTAGAAAAAATAGAGAATTTGCAAGAGAAAAGCCTCCAAGAATTACTAAGGGAGGCACAGAAGGTTTACATGAGAAGGGATGATGAAAAACAAAAAGCACAGGCAAGGGTACTGGTGGCGGCAGTAAGGGAAGCGCAAAAACAGGAGCGGATACAAAACCCCGGAAAGCCGGCACAAACACAACGGCTTCAGGGAAAACCGAATCCCTCTCAGAAGAAAGGCATAAACAAACAGGTAAGCAGCCCTGAGTGCTTTTACTGTAAACAGAAAGGGCACTTCAAAAGGGAATGCAAGAAGAGAATGAAGGATGAACAGATCTTCCAGGAGGATTAGAGGAGTCAGGGGCTTTATAATTTGGGGTCCAGAACACCTGGAGAGCCCTTGATAAAATTAAGAATTGGACCCCAAAAGCAAGAATTGGTGTTTTTGTGTTGCATCCTGGGGTTCGAGTTTAGATTAGGGTTTTTAATTTATGTTAGATAGGTCAAGTTCTGTAATCCCGCGCACCCCCCGTATTTCCCCTCCCTGCGGTTGTTTGCTCCTAGCTGCGTGCTATTGGAGCTTACCCCAATCACTCAGACAGACACTCCCCATCCTTGCCAGAGAGTTCCCCGCCAATCTCCCTGATGCCGCATCCCTACTAGCCCTGGGACCCAGGAACCGCCCGAGTGCCGTCTTGATTGGTTGATGTTGCTGGCGTCACCACCATGGCAGCCGCCCCTATTGGACGGCAGGCCGTGGATCCTCTCGCCCTGCCCCTACATAAAATCCTACCATGCCGGCACCCAGGCGCCATTTTCTCCCATGCGAGTGCCAGGAGCAGTTGCGTCTTTCCATCGAACCGCGCCACGTGACCAATAAACCGTTCCAGCCTAGCATGGAGTAAATGGAAAATTCCTTACTTCTTTGCCGGATCCCTAGCGCACGGTAACAGCGACTGGCCAGCCCACGCGCCCGGGACACGGTAGCTGTGTCTGGGAACCCGCAGCAGAAAACCCCGGCAGCACGTGGAAGCTACGCCACAGCCGGGCTCCCAGGAGCTGCGTGCAGCCTGGGAGAACAAAAGCAAACACCGCATTTTTGGTCGATTCAGGCGCAGAAAGAACTACAGTTCAGCGACTGCCACCCAGATGTACTAAAAGCAAGGATTCAATGGTGGTCATTGGGGCTAAAGGGGAACCCTTTAAGGTACCAGTTTTAAAGAATGTGGAAATAGAATCAGAAAATAAGTTTTGTCTGGGGAACATATTACTGGTAGAAGAAGCAGATTATAATTTGCTGGGGAGGGATTTAATGGTAGTTCTAGGGATAAGCCTGATAGCACAGGACTCCCAGCTCATGGTAAGTTTATATAAATTAACCGCTGAGGATGAGAATGAGATAAATCCTAAAGTGGTAGCACACTCAGGAGGAGGCGGGGAGGTTAAACATGGAGCCAATTCACATCAAGATCAAGAGACTGGAGGATCCAATCAGGATTAAACAGTACCCCATTCCCATGGAAGGCAAGAAGGGACTAAAAGCCTGTAATAGAAGATCTAATAAAGAAAGGCACATTGGAACTGTGCATGTCAAGACATAACATTCCTATCTTGGCAGTACAGAAGGCGGATGGTAGTTACAGGCTGGTGCAAGATTTGAGGGCGGTAAATCAAAGGACAAAAACCTTGTTTCCTACAGTCTCGAACCCTTACACACTATTGAATAACATATCCCCAGCGGATTCCTGGTACAGTGTAATAGATTTAAAGGATGACTTTTGGACTTGCCCGCTAGCCCAGGAAAGTCGGGACTATTTTGCATTTCAATGGGAAGATCCGGACACAAATAGAAAGCAACAACTAGGGTGGACATCCTTGCCTCAGGGCTTTGTAGACTCACCAAACCTATTTGGACAAGCCCTTGAAAAACTCTTAAGTGAGTTTGTGCCAATTGAAGGGACCAAATTACTACAATATGTAGATGACTTATTGGTAGCCGGACCCAGGGAGGAGGACATGCGGGCAGGTACCATAGAACTATTAAACTTTTTTGGGGAAAAAGGGTTGAAGGTCTCAAAATCCAAATTACAGTTCACAAAGCCTGAGGTCAAGTACCTAAGGCATTAGTTAACAAAAGGTAAGAAGACGTTAGATCCGGACAGGATAACAGGTATCATTACCTTACCCCCTCAACGAACAAAAAAGGAGGTCAAGCAGCTGCTGGGGCTTCTAGGGTATTGCAGGCAATGGATCAAGGGATACAGCAAGAAGGTAAGGTTTCTTTATAAAAAGCTTACCATGGATAAGCTAAAGTGGACAGAGGAGGATGAGGAGGCTTTCAAAGAATTAAAAGAAACCCTTGTGGCAGCTCCGGTGTTGAGCCTCCCTGATGTAAAGAAACCTTTTCAGCTGTTCATGGACGCCAGTAATCACACTGCCCATGGGGTTTTAACCCAGAATTGGGCAGGGGCCAAGAAGCCGGTGGGGTATGTATCAAAACTTTTAGATCCTGTAAGCAGGGGGTGGCCCACTTGCTTACAAGCAATTGTAGCAGTGGCAGTATTGGTAGAGGAGGCTAAGAAGGTGACCTTCGGGGCACCGCTGGTAGCTTACATCCCACACAGTGTAAGGAGCATTCTGCAGCAAAAGGCTGACAAGTGGCTGACTGATGCCAGGCTCCTAAAATATGAGGCTATATTAATCCACTCCCGGGATTTGGAATTGCGAACTACCTCAGCACAAAATCCCACACAATTCCTGTTTGAGGAAGCCGAAGGAGTGCTTTCCCATGACTGTGCAGAAGTTGTGGAGCTGCAGACCAAAAAAAGGCCAGATTTAGAAGAAGAATTAGAAGAAGGCGAAAAATGGTTTGTGGATGGTTCTGCAAGGGTCATAGATGTGAAAAGGAAATCAGGTTATGCGGTAGTGGATGGCAAAACCGGGGAGGTAGTGGAATCAGGACCCCTGAATGCCGGATGGTCAGCACAAGCTTGTGAGTTGTACGCCGTATTGAGGGCCCTGTGAAAATTAGAAAGGAAAAAAGGAACAATTTTTACAGATTCAAAATATGCATTTGGGGTGGTACACACATTCAGAAAGATTTGGGAAGAAAGAGGGTTACTCAATACTCAGGGAAAGGGGCTAGTGCATGAAGAAATAATCAGGCAAATCTTAAAAGCTATAAGGGGGCCAGAGGCAATTGCCATAGTCCACGTGAAAGGGCACCAGACAGGAATGCAGTTCAGGACCCAAGGGAACAATTTAGCAGACAAAGAGGCCAAGAGTGCGGCTCTGATGAAGGTAAGTACCCCAGGAATCTAGGAAGGGAAGGTTCAGGAATATCCCCCACACCCTTCCCCGAAAGAAATTGAGGGGTACGAAAAGATAGGAGGCCATCTAGAAGGAGGTAAGCGGAAATTGCCAGACAGGAGGGAGCTATTGTCTAAAGACTACACCAGAAAAATCCTGGGGAGATTACAAACAAACACACTGGGGAGCCCAGGCCCTGGTAGAGCAATTCCTGAGATTCTCCGGGTGTAAGGGGATTTATGAATTGGCAAAACAAGAGGTGCAGGAGTGTATGATTTGTCAAAAGATTAATCTGGCAAAAACACAGCAAGTGGCACTCGGAAGTTGCTCAGTGGCATACCAGCCTTTTGAAAGGATTCAGGTAGATTTTACCAATCTGCCTAAGGTGGGAAGATATATATTTTTATTGGTAATAGTGGACAAACTAACCCACTGGGTAGAAGCCCTCCCGAGCTCTCGGGTGACGGCTCAGATAGTATCAAAATTTCTACCAGAAGAAATCATACCCCAGTATGGGTTAGTAAAATACATAGATTCGGACCAAGGGACACACTTCACCTTAAAAATTATGAGACAACTAGCCGACGCTCTGGGGATCCGGTGGGAATACCACACCCCGTGGCATCCTCAGAGCTCTGAACAAGTTGAAAAGATGAATCAAACATTAAAGGCTCAATTAGCAAAATTGATTTTGGAAACAAAGATGTCCTGGTTAAAGTGCCTCCCCTTAGCCTTGCCATATCCGGACCATGCCTTACTCCGAGACCAGACTGTCACCAGATGACACAAGCAAAAACGACGCACCACAGCCTTGGTCACGATGAAGAGACTAATTTATTTTTTCTGACTCCAATCTTTTATAGTTCTCAAAAGATGCCAGTGGATTGGAGGGTGAACGTGCCACCTCTCCAACGACACTGGACAAACTACCTGTACATCAAATTTCTCCGCCTCTATGAAAGAATGCAAAACAATAGGTTGTTTACAGAAAGTTGTGTGAGAAAGTTCTCTACAAGAATGTAAACTCAGAAGGCTTTAGAAAACTCTTGATAACCAGGGCGACACCAGACTATCACCTTTCGAAATGCTGTACGGTATGCTATACGAACATGGTATGCCAGTAGGGCATCCGAGGATAGAAGATGGACAGATACAGCCATATCTCATAGCCATAAGTAAGAATCTGCAGGAATTGTAGAAGCAGGGAATAATAACACAAGGTACCCCTTTAGGTTTTTCCATACATAAAGTACAACCTGGGGACAAAGTGCTCATAAAAACGTGGAAAGAAGCCCCACTGACACCTCACTGGGAAGGCCCTTTTCTTGTCCTCTTAACCACAGATACAGCAATACGAACAGCAGAAAAGGGTTGGACACACACGTCCCGAGTGAAGAAGGTCGAGCACCGGGAAGAGACAGCAGAGTGGAAAGTCACCTCTCCCCCTGGGGATCTGAAGATAACCTTGTGTCGGCCAAGTAAATGACTGATAGGGATCTGATAAGGTGCACTGAACCTGATTGTGAATGTTATCCATTTGTACATTTCGAATGTGAGTATTGTAATGAGGTTTGGATCACACACTGTAGAAGGGGATATTGGCCAAAGGGTTTATGTGATAAGTGCCTAGAAGGGGAACTGTGCCTGACTAGCCGTATCTTAGAGCTTGTCACGAGCCTAGGAATAATCGAAGTGGACTCTGAGATCTAGTTTCATTTG